>NC_058131.1:76276638-76345104 GCF_016433145.1 Gracilinanus agilis
AGAGAGAGAGAGAGAGAGAGAGAGAGAGAGAGAGAGAGAGAGAGAGAGAGAGAGAGAGAGAGAGAGAGAGAGAGAGAGCCAGAGAGAGAGAGAGAGAGAGAGAGAGAGAGAGAGAGAGAGAGAGAGAGAGAGAGATAAAGGACTGGGCTGGCTAACTCTTCCAGACAAGAGGTTGGGCCAGTCCAGAACCAGACCTCATACCCTTTGTGTGTACAGTTCCTAGAAAAAGCCCCGACTTCTTGTCCCCTTGTCAATGTACACTCTTTTTGATGTCCCTTTCCAGAACTTGGGGGGAGGCTGAAATTCATTTTACAGAAAATATCCCAATTTAACATTAATTTTCCAAATATTTTGCTCTGATTCATTGGGAGATATATGAGTCTCCTCCAATGAATCATTCTATGTATGATATCTATACATCATAAGATTGTCTCACCAGGATATAAAAGGGTCCAAAGATATTACAGAATTTATGGAGGGTCTAACAGTGTTTAGGTGTCCCTTAACATATTAAAAATGATTCATAGATTCATTGATAGGGAGCCATTAGTTGGCATTCTCTTTTTCAGCACAAGAGTTTTACAACCAAAATACAATATTGGCACACAGGGAGGACTGAAAGGGGTGGATGACTCAACTCCCTCGGTTCAGTTTGTTCTATGCAAAGGCTCACAGAGCGTCTCTCTCATCAGCATCTGATTTCTGGAAACATCTTCTATTGCTGTCTTTTTAGGCTATCTGGAATCATGCTGGTTTTTACAGCATTTTCTCCAGCAGATCTGTTCTTCTGGTACCAGTCAACTGGTAACATATTTTCCTAAAATGCCATGAAATACTATAGCTTAAAACAAAGAATCTTGGAACTTTTAGGTTATCTTCTAATTATTGTTGTTATTCAGTTGTTTTTTTTTCCAGTTGTGTCTAAGTCTTTGTGACCTCATTTGGGATTTTCTTGGCAGAGATACTAGAATGCTTGCCCTTTTCCTTCTCCAGCTCATTTTACAGATGAGAAAACTGAGACAAACAGGGTTAAGTGACTCGCCCAGGTTCACAGAGATAGTTACTTCCTGAAGTCAGATTTGAATTAAGGAAGACAAGTTTCCTGATTCCAGATCCAGATCTCTATCCACTGCAGGATCTGTAATATAATGAGGATAATAATAGCATGTACTTGCTAGAGGTGTTATGAGGACCAAAGGAAATAATAATCATAAAGTGCTTAGCATGTTTCCTGGCACATGGTAAATACCATATAAATGTTAGATATTATTATTCTTCAAAGAAACAGATTTTTGTTAGCTATTGTTTGTGTAATTTTTGTGATGGCAGGTATCTGCAAGGGGAATCAAAGTGGAAAGAAGAGGCTTCATACTGGAGTGAATACAATTCGTTCCATGTATAAGTTATAAATGCTACCTGTTGAGACTTTTGGATGGGTTGTTGAGATTAGCCTGAAAGCAAGAGAAGCTTGTAAAAAGTAAAAGTAAAAAATGACTTGCTCTGCCACCTTCTGGAACCTCAGTAAACTGGAGGGAGAGGAATGTTTTTACTTGTGGGACACCTCCAAGGGACTCAAGATAAAAAAAGGTTCTCTAGTGCCATATAAGGAAGTGACAGTGTCTGAATTGGAGACAGAAGCATACCATTCTTCATTTTATTTCCTCCCTGGTTTTTTCTCTAGTGTAAGGGATATGATATGTGCCCTCTTTCACAACATGTATTGTTTGATAATATATGCACAATTTATATCATAATACCTGCTTTCTTGGGGAGGAGGAAGAAAATATGAATTACAAGATGTTAGAAAATGATAGCTGAAAACTATATTGATGTATAATCTAGAAAAAATTAAAAACAGAAATATATAACTAAATGAATGAATGAATGAATGAATGGACAAATAAATAAATAAATAAAAACTGTGCCTCTCCAGGTATATATAGATTATTGTTGTTATTCAGTTATACATTCAACTGTGCCTCTCCAGGTATATATATATATATACCTGGAGAGGCACAGTTGAATGGAGTCCAGAAGTAGATTGGCATCCATTGAAAAATGACAGGGGATAGCATCAAATGGGAACCTACAGAGTAAATGGTGAAAAGTGACTGAACTATTTATTAGCAACATGTCAATATTTTCCATGACCTCTGAAAGAATTTGGGTGGGGGGGCTCTAAATAAATTTGTTTCTAGAGCATTATGATTTCGGTGCCTACAAAGAATTGATGACAACTCACCAAGTAATGTCACAGTAAAGTTTCCAGATTTTTTTGGATAAGGGCAATGAATTAAATTGATAAGCATTTATTAAGCACCTTCTGTTTCCCAGGCATTATCCTCAGCACTGGAGGCTACAAAGAAAGGTAAAAGAGTATCCCTGCTTTCAAGGATCTCACAGGGTGATGGGGGAGATAACATGCATATAAGTATGTCTTAATAAGGTATATGTAGGATAAATTTAAAGATATTCTCTGAGGAATAAAACTAGCATTTAGGAATATTTATCTTGCAGAAGGTGTGATTCTCACTGAGAAGTGTGAGAGATAGGAGAAATCATCTGAAGTATTCCAAAGCCCATGGTGTTTTATGAAAGGTTCTGCTGGAAGATTCCATCTAATTTGTCAATTAAACATGTAATCCCTCTATTGCTCTATGAAGTCTCTTGTTTTTTTCTGTTTTTATTATATACTTCAGTATAACAACACCAGATGGAAGGCATTGGGAATAAAAAGAAGAAGAATCTCAAATAGATCAATTTGACTGTTTGCATCTCTAATTAAAGATTGTTTTCCTTTTTTTATAAGGATATTATCAAAAAATGTTCCATCAGACATTGAGTGTGAACTCTCCATTCATGACTATCTTCATTTAAATAGGGAAGATAAAGCTCTTTGGTATATTATAAAGAATTGACAAAGAAATATTAACTTCTATTGACTTCATGGCTATTATAACATCTCTGAGAGAGTAATCTTATGTGGTATAGTAGAAATATGACTGAGTTTGGAATAAGAAATCTGGGTTCATATTCCAAAGCTTCCACTTACTAGCTGTGAGACCTTCTATTCTTTTAATCTCAGATTGTTCAGATGAAGAAGAGAATAAAATTAGATTCTCTCTAAGATCCTTCCTTTGGCTCCAACATTCTGGAATCTGTCAAGTCCTGAATTTCTAAAATTTGAATGCCTGTTTCTTTACATATAACTATTCGTGCAAAGTATGAAATTATATCTATCACTCAGAAATCAGAAAGCTAAAATAAGAGCTAGAGGAAGAACTACAATTCAAATCACTAGCTTTGGAGATCAGACCTGGCAATTCAAAAAGAGCTCTCGCTCAGTGTTGTCTTTAATAGGAAGGCTGTATGTGCTGACCATGGCCCTTTGCATTCAAGGGAACAGCGTCTTTTTGAAAGGGAGGGCCATGGCCAACACATGTACATAGTTCAACACTGAGAGGGATATAGGATTGTTATTTTAGAATGTTACAATAACAGAGAAAGGAAAATAATAGAGGCTACATTTAAATTCAGAGGATGACTTTTTTAAAAAATTTTTTTTCATATTCATTTTGAGTCTCATGGTTAAAGATATGGCTCAATGTATAATCAAAGAATAAAATGGAATCTAACACTTGAATGTCTGGCTAAAATTTAAGATCTTTAAAAAGCATTAGGATTCCCCTGGCACAAATATTGAATAAATTGGTAAGTTAGTAGCAAGGTGTCTCTTATTTGTTTGTTTGTTTTTTCCCTCAAATCTCTGTTTGAATTATGATAATTAGAATACTTTGGAAAACACAGCTGAGTATGAACTTTGAGTGAAAGCCAAAAATTCAGAACATTCTCACTTTTAGGTTGTAACATACTGAAGGAAGAAACATTTCAGTGGCCTCCAGGAACAATAAAGAAGCTCTGTGGGGGTCTCTTGAGCTTTATCATCCTATATTTGAGCTGAAACAAAGGAAAGAGAAGATTATTTTCATGACTCTCGTTGGATAAAGAAGGATAATTCAGCTTTTAACTGTGTTTCCAAAATGACACTAAATACCAAACACAACTTCACAGAAAAGAACAATTAGCTACTTAAATTGGAGAGTGTCATCTTAAGGAATCGGCAATTAAAAAAGAGGGTAACAGAAACATTGCTTTGCCATCCATTATTGCCCCCAGGCTTGTTGATCAACTTTATACTCCTTTTATGTGTCCATAAATCATCCTGTGAAATTAAAAGAGTGTGGCTGACATGAATATCACCCACTTCACAAATGAAGGACAAGGAGAAGTAAAAACTTCATGCAAAGGCATGATGATATAATAAAAAATTCTGCACAATTATTATCTCTGCTTCTCCACAAAAGTGAGATTACTCTCTTGGTGGATGTCACTAAAATGAAGCTTTAAAACGGAGGTGCAGAGCTGTAAATTACATTTCTGAATCAATTACAGTTCTATCAGAAAGGCTATAAATAACATGCAAAATGACCAGATGTGTATTTTTTTTTTGGTTACACTTGAACATTTGGTGCCTTTAAAACATTTAAGTGAGGAAGTTCCGTTAAGCAATGAATTTCACAGATTCATTTGACAAGAAAGAAAAATAGGAATTAGAATTAGAATGACCTTGCCTCAAGGAGACTTTCCAGGACAAGGTCATCTCAGGAATTAGTCAAATCATGGGTCTATCTTCATTACCTTGAAAGTTATTTAGAAACAGCCCTTGGAGGCCTGTAGTTTCTAGTTCTCTAGGATATTTCACAAAACTGGACAGAGACTGGATAATTTCAAGTTCATAATTTGAACAAACTACGGTTCACTAATCAAACTTTATTTGCCAACATTTCAATCAGATTTATTTTTTCAACTTCTTGCTGAGTCTAAATGAAATGCTATTCAGTGGTTACTAAAAAAGGCAAAACAATTCTAAACATTAGGTTACTAGAATTTGCAAAACAGGATTGATGAAGCTACTGTAAATGCAAAAGTATTTCAATTCATCACTAAGGCCAAGAGTGGGATCCTGTTCCTGAAAGGGGAACCTAGACTTAATCTGGGCTTCATCATATAGATATTACTTCTCCTTTACGATGTAATTTTTAAAAATTTTATTCATAGGTGAGAACTTGAGTTGTTGTCAGTAATAGGTCCCAAGAAAAAAAAAATCTGCTTCTCCATTCATATAAAAGAAAACAAAAATTTGTCTCTGGAAGGTGCGTGCAGCACTCATATGATCTACTCTTGGGTTATTCTAAATATTCTATCATGCACTCCATAAATAAACTCTCTGCTTTCATCTGGAGCAAAGAAATAATTGAAAAAGTTATCAAATTATAAGTGGTTATTGTGTCTAATCATTGTGTCTATCAGTAGAGGAATTCTGATCCAAATACCCAAGGATCCTTAAATACTTAATTTCAAATTTTCTCCACCAGTCCTTTCTGTTTGGGAAGAAATTTTTGTGTTTCTTTATGTTACATTGTCTAGGAGGAGAGCAGTGTCAAGTTTCTGCATTGATGTACATTTGTCACACATTCCATCATCCATGATTCCATTATTTACACATTTGCAAGTTTCCTTGTTTATTTAAGTCCAATTTTTTCCCCTCCTATCCAATGACAGGTTGATAGACAGAATTCACAGACAAGACAATGCTCAGATATTCTTTATGGGAGGAAAATGCTTAGTATAAGCTTTTAAAAATGTATAGTCATAAAAACCCAGTCAAAGGAAGAAAATTCCCCACAACTTTGGCAGCATACAGATGAAAACTGATGGAGTCATATCTCTTCATATGTAAACAGATAAGATTCAATAAATAAAGAAGAAAAGTAAAGTTCTCTGCAAGTAAAATACATGGCTCGGGTTCAATATAAATCACAAAAAATTGATGAGAAAGTTGGATATAGCACAAGCAAAACCAAGTAATGAATTTTTAATTGAATCTCTAGTTGAAAGTGGTTCAGTTGACTACAAGACAAAACATATATCTGCACAATTTGAATTTATTCTATTCTAAGTCCTATATTTTTTGAATGAATCTTGGAATATGGTTTCCAATCTGATTTTATATTTAATTCTTTTAAAAGTGCTTTTTTTAAAAAAAAATCTCACAAAATAAGGAAACTAGAGTGATTAATCTGTCTAAAATTGTGGCACCTCAGAAGAGAAATGGAAAGTTGAATTCATTTTAGGCAATTAAAAAACAGTTTTTGCTATAACTCTCAGAAAAAGGAAGGAATGGATTTTTAAATGATATAACTGAGTTAGTTCTTAATATATTTTGTTTATAGGCCTGATATTTCAATCATTTCCATTGCCAAGTTATAGGGACTCATTCCTCTATGTGGAATTAATGGAAACAGTGCCTGACCTAATGAATTGAATATGGCCTTAAATCTCTAGGCTCTCTCTCATTCCAATTACATTCAGGATATGGGCATGCAATGGTTTGCAAGATGTTGTCAAATATTATCAATACTGGTGGGCAAGTTTAATTTCTATTGAGTCCTAGATGCTGAGAAAGCCATCTACCTGTTGGGGCATAATAACATGAGTGATGCCTCTTCCAAGTTGGGTAGAAGCCATCTACCATTTTTCATTTTGTTAGTCATTGTGACAGTAAAAATGAGTAAAAGTATATGAAGAGGGGCAGCTGGGTAGCTCAGTGGAGTGAGAGTCAGGCCTAGAGACAGGAGGTCCTAGGTTCAAACCCGGCCTCAGCCACTTCCCAGCTGTGTGACCCTGGGCAAGTCACTTGACCCCCATTGCCCACTCTTACCACTCTTCCACCTATGAGACAATACACCGAAATACAAGGGTTTAAAAAATAAAGTATATGAAGATCACCAAGAATATCATAGCTAGAGGTAGCTATGGCCTTGGACCTCAGAAAATTATAATTCTTTGGGAAAGTATTAATAAATATAATGATAAAGTTATTTTAATATAGCTATGGATACATAGAAAGTAAAATTTAGGTAGCTTAAGAGCAATACAGAAGACTGATGCATACAGGCACCTCAGTATCCTCCTGCATTCACCAGCTTATTAGTTAGTGACATGCTTGAGACTGGGGTATGGTAAAGAGAACTGTATGATGAACAAGGAAGTCACTCTACTATACCTACAGCAAATTAGTTTCCTCATAAAACATGAGGCTCTACTTATGTTTCTCATTTGAGAGGGATTTGGAGAAACCAGAGAAGATTCAGATAAAGAAAGGACAAAAAAAAGAAAAAGGAAAAGGAAATACTTGATTTTATGTTTATTTCTCTCAAGAAGTTTACAGTCTTGCAGAACACTCATTTAGCATCAGGAAAATAAGATGAGGAGCAAATAATAGAGTGGTAAAATGTATGGCCCAGGCAACACGTACTATCAAGACTTGTTTTTTTCTAAAATATTTAAAACGAGTCCCTGTTTCTGTTGTAATCTTACTTAAAGGTTCCCTGTATGAATAAATGAAAAAAAAAACCCAAGCACTATTTATCCAAGTATCTTCGGTATGATCTGTTTCTCTTTGAATATCAAGTACCCAGCAATGTGCCTATCATAAAGTCAATCTTTAGTAAAGGTTTGTTGAATCAAATTGATCTAATTTGATGAGAAAATGCAGGACTTCATTTATATATAATACCAGGCTTCAATGACAAGGAGAATGTAATAATATTACTTTTAATAGGTTAAAATCAATATTTATTAAAAAGCAAAAAGAGCTACCAATAGGGATGAGCTCCTGTCATTTCTTTTCCTTCTCTCTTTTCCTGATGCTTCAGGGTAATCAGAATTTCTGAGGCAGCTGGGCAGGAAGAGGACTACAGTTACTTAAAGCACTAGTATGATCTGGTAGTCATTAGCCACCATACTTCCAGGGAGAGAAGATCACCAGAACTATCTTATAGCTCAGTGCTTGGGTCCTGTGGTCTCTCTGCAGTCCAGATATTTAGAAATTGTTGCCTGACTTCCCAATGTCCTTGATGCACCCTTGTGCCTTGCCATCTATCCTTCAATTGAATGTGATTATTTATAGATATTGCCTTTTCCAATTAGAGTGTGACCTTCTTAAGAGCAGAGGCTGGCTAGATTTTTGTATTTAGGACAATATTTGGTATGTATTGAGTCAAGTAAAGTCAACAAACATTTACAAAGGACTTTCTGTTTGCCAAATATTGTGTTAAGTGGTAGAAATATGAAGAAAGGCAAAAACAGTCCCTTCTCTATTTCCTAGAGGAGACAATGTGCAAACAACTATGGACAAACAAGAATGAATAGTGCTTAGGTATTTTTCCCCATTTATTCACACAGGGAACCTTTGAGCAAGATTGTAATAGAAATGGAGACTCATTTTAAGTATTTTAAAAAAGCCAAGTCTTGACAGTCCATGTCACCTGGGTCATACATTTTAACACTCTATTATTTGCTACCTCATCTTAATTTCCAGTTGTTAAATGACTCTTCTGCAAGACTGTAAACTTCTTGAGGGAAACAAACTTACAAAAATTATTTTGTTTCCTTTAAATAGCCCTCTTCGGGAGGAATAGAAATTTCCAGTAACATGACATAAAGGCACTTTTTACTTGGTTTTCCATCCTGCCATCCCAGAATAAAGGAAATTGGTTTTGGAGTTAGAAAGAAATGTTGCGAACACCATGAGCTAATTGCTCATGCTTTTGCCACATTTAATTTTCAGGGGAAAGATAGTAATTCTGAGATGTCATTTTATCTTCATTTAGAAAAAATTCTGTAACTGACTGAAAATTTAAGTGGCCATTAAGCAGGCTAATCACATTCCATTTGCACAAATGTTTACAAGCAGGCCTCTTTAAAATGTTAAATGCATAGCACTTCCTCCACATAACTAAATCAGTTGATATTAGAAAAATATAGTTGTTTCATCATCTTCTCAGGTTCTGGAGGAAAAAAAATGTAAGTTCTTATTGGCTACATAAAAGTTATTACAGCAATGTAGATAATAAATACTAGATTATGTGGTTCATTTGGTATGAATTATACTTTTTGATTGGTAAAGAGAACTCTCTTATTTCAAATATAATTTTACTATAATCTCCAGTTGCTTGGGCAACTGAAAAGTTAATGACTTGCCCAAAGTTTTATAGCCAGTACCTGTAAGAGACTGACACTTTGTCCAAAGTGTTGTGAGGAAGATTTATTTAGCAATTTATGTAGCATTAGTGTTGGACCTAGCAGGAAGGGCTGGAGGATTCCAAGATGGAATGAAGGAGCAGGAAGTGGGCTTGTGCTCTGAGAGAGACTCCATTAGTGGTTGGCACAAACTGTTGCTAAACCTGGGAGATCTTAGAGTTAAGGGAAAACCTGCATCCAGATTCCCTGGGATCCTGAGTGGTGGAGGCTTTCAGCAAGTGAACAAGACCTGCAGAGCTGCACCAAGTGGAGAAAGTGGTTTGGGATCTGGTGGACAGCATCTCAAGCTCACTCTCTCTACCTGGGTACCTTGGATCACCTTGGCTCTTGGCATCCTGTGATCATCTTCGGATTACTATGAGAACCCTCAAAGCCACCTTCAGGCCCTTTAACTGTGCTGGTTAAACCTGGCTGGAACCAGGTTTGAAGGAGCCTTCCCAGTGACTCCAGTACTGCTCCTTTGGGCCCTGCCTGACTTAGGTCAATTAGATTAGAATAGTCAAGTCCTCCCCTTGCCCCTGTGATTTGCCCCTTAGGTTTTCTAGTGTAGAATCCCCTATCCCATCTTTTATTTAGTTACCCTCAATTAAACTGTTAAAAACCTTTACCTTTGCCTGCTGGTTCCATAGACCCTGGCCTAATGGTGAACTGGGTGACCGTTGGCAGTGAACACTGGTCTCCCTATCCTGGTTGGTCCTGTCTCTCCTTCAACCCAGTGTGGACCCACAAACCATTTAGGTCACACTTTAACATCCCTGGTGCCCCATATTTTACAAAAGTGGATTCTCACATTAGTCAGACACATAGAGATACCTAATTATCTTCAAAAATAATAACTAAATTTCACAGATCTCTGAATAGAGTAGACTTCTAAGTCAATAAATCCCCAAAACCTCTTTTATAGTGATTTTAACATTAACAGTTTTATTTAAAGAACAAATATTGTTTGCAAGGCATTTTACCAGATGATGTCTTGTGACTTTGGTGAGGCTAGCACCACAAAAGGTAGAGGATTGTCCTCCCCCCAGTCTCTGATATAGCAATGCAAAGATTAATATTGCAACATAAACTCACCTGTGGGAAGCAGAATGATCACATCTCTAACAAGGTTTCACATAGTTGAGTTGATAAGGAATTAGAGCTCATAGTCATATAATAAATGCAAACTCCTACAGCTGGGTTCAAATAATTACCATCAGAATTATAGAATAAGGGAGGTATGGTTATATAAGTGTTCACGTTCAAAAAGTTAGTGTGGGAGGGCAAGTAGGTAGCTGAATGGATTGAGAGTCAGGTCTAGAGATGGGCAGAAAGAGAGAGAGAGACAGAGACAGAGAGATAGAGAGACAGAGAGACAGAGACAGGGATAGAGGCAGAGACAGAGACAGAGAGACACAGAGACAGAGATAGAGACAGAGAGACAGAGACAGAGAGACAGTGTTATATGATAATGGATGGTATACAGTCCTCTGATGGTATGAGGAGCTGAAGCTGAGTGAGTCTGGGAATCCCTAGGTGAATCACTAAGTTGTGGTGGTGAACAATAGGGACCCCACAGGAATATTTGTGAATAAACTAATACACCTAGCTTCAAAATAAGTGTCCCAGGAATAAGTGATCAGTTAAAGTGATGGTGAGTTAGATATCACAGCTCCTTTGACTACTTATTCTGGCTCCAAATTGATGGACAATACTAGTAATTGCGGCTTAACTTTGGTTTGAGTAATCCCTTTTCCTTCAGATACCCAATGAGATGTTTGATAATCCTTAGGGTAAAAATGACATCCACCTAAGTAATTTTCAAAATGTAATGATAACAGACTTAGGGAAAAGGAAACAGGAGCTGAAGGAAAGGGGTGTAAAGGTGGCAAATAAAAGAAGATGGAATATTATTTAAGAACTATCAAAATAACTGAATGAAAATGAAATGTGTCAATACCTGTATCTGGTACTTCTAGTGTTAAGGAAAGTAATAGGAAATTATAGTAGAAAGGAAGAAAATCATCAAATTGTGGCTATAGCTACAGATGATCAGGTGATATCAAAATTGAAGGTAGTCAGGGTTTGAGATTGATAATTGAAGAGGTTTGTCTCTCTGGTTGCAAGCTGCTTTAGCCTGAACCAGGTTGTTTGATGGTATTTATATTGCTTCTTCTTTGATGATTAATTGATTAGGATATATAGTATAAAGTCACACAGAAGTTGAGGGTATGGTAGTGATCAGAGCTGGATGCAGGTATTCTAAATTGATTTGGCCTACCCAAATCCCAACCAAACCTCCCATCAAAATCCCTTCTCCAAATTGAGAGCTTTTTATAGTCTGCCAGCAACTGACTTTTGTCCTTGCTGGCTCATGCCAGGCTTGGTTGATTCTAAGTTCCAAACTGCCAAATGTCAATCATTTGATATTGCAACAGAGACAGAGAGAGGATAGAGGAGAAGACAGGAGAGAAGGGGGGAGAGAGAGAGAGAGAGAGAGAGAGAGAGAGAGAGAGAGAGAGNTGTTTATTAAATATTTCTTTTCTATTTAAATAATTTTATAAAATTCATTTTTTATTTCATCTCCAATGCAGATCTTGAATTATAATTAGCTGAGTGAGCTAGCAGAACCTTTGTTTGGGGGGAATAATTACTCTAACTTCCAATGTTCATAGCTCAAACAGCCACCAGGTACTAGTTCATTTGGTGAGTATGCATGTATAGGGGGAAAATTTTAAAGGTTAGCCTAACATACTGTTTTCTTCCCTTCAAAATTGCAAAGTCATTAGATAGAAAACTATACCCAAATGGATTTTTGAAGGAGCAGGTATATGTCAAATTAAGCCCCAAGGTTTTGGATCTATGATTAGTTAAAGTTTTAGTGAGAAGCAATGCCCAAATTAGGGTAGAAATTATATATCATATATATATATATATATATATCAAACTAACTAAACTTATAAATGCTGAAAATTACAAAAAAGTACACCATAATGGTTACAACTATAAAATTAAGTCTAACAGTACATTCTAATATCTGGACACTATGGTCTATATTTTCCTTTTAAAAAACAACATGAGTTTCTGATTGATACACTTGAATTTCCAAATCCTGGAAATTTTTCAGATCTTAGAGTTCCCACATAGACTGGTGAAGAGATTGGGGAGGGGAGAGACAAGAGGAAGAAAAGCAAATTAGGAGGTGAGAAAGTCAGTTGATCATGATAAAAGGTTATGAATATAGTTGAGGATGATGACTATGTAATTTGAAAAAAGAGAGAAATGTGAGAAAAAGAAGGTAGAATCAACAAGAAAGAGTCTCAGTAGAACTTGGGGGAATATATCTGATTATTAACAACATGGATTTACCAGTGGATGCAGAGCAGTACCCCAAAAATTCTGTCTGTCTAACTGTCTATCTCTGTCTCTCTCTCACACACATACATACACACAAATAGCCTGAGCATTACTAGAGTATTTTAGAGTTACTATGAAAAATAACTACTACCACCCATGGTTAACTTTCTTATAATGAGCTTCTCCATAGTTAAGCTAGTTCTCAAATGACAAATCCACAATTTTTTTCAGCTCAGTAGGACCTGTAAGTGCTTGTATTCTAGAGCCTCCACCTTTTAAAAATTCAGAATTCTAGTGAAATGAAATGAGGTTTTAATTGCAACTTGGTCCCCCTGTACAAAATCATGGTTATTAGAGAGGCAGTGATGACATCCAACCATATGTCTCTGTACTGTAATAATATATATGTATATAAAAATATTTAACTTTAAGTATAGAAAAGATTTTATATTTATTACCTCACTTGATTCTCTCAAAAAGACGGAGATAAGAACTATATTCATTTTTAGGTTCCCTTATCATCTGGAGTCTTTCTTTCCAGAACCTCTTTTCTGAAAAAAAAATTATTAAATAAATATTTATTTAATCCCTAATATGTGTCAGAAATTGTGAGGGTCAGAACCAGCCATCCTTCATTCAATTTTTCTGCTTTTTACTCTGTACTTTATTACATGGTATATTTTACCATTACTACTACCTCAACCCATCCAATCCATATGCTTTTCAGCTTTTATTTTCAGCTTTTATATTAAATTATAAGCTCCATGGAAGGATTCACTGTTTCTATTTGTACACATATCCCCAGAAGTTAGGACAGGTTTGACACATAATAAGTACAGAATAAATGCTTGTTGTAAATGCATCTCGTGTTTGTCTGAGCAAGAATTAGAACCTATATATCTAACATATTTGAGGGGTCTATCTACATTGGCTCTCTAACTATAGTTAAATATAAGGGATAGGCACCTAATTGTTCCCAAATCCATGCTTTCATTTTCTCCATTTCTCCTCTCTGACTTTATCTGAATGAAGTTTTCCATTGCTAACTAGTTTAGTCGATGATTTATTGGCAAGGTATTTGCTGGTTCCAGTTCCTTCTTGATTGTACTTTATTCTTACAGAGAAGTTCACCAATCACAAAAATGACTCTTATACTCAGTCCCTTCATATTCAAGGTAAGAGGAAAATACTTAGTCTTCTGCCATAATAAAAATTGGAACCTATAAGAACTTGGAGTCTTCTCATCTTGAGCATTTGTTCTTTGACTAATATGAAAATTTCGAGTCCCCATAATAGTGAGTATGGAATTAGAGACAGCTCAATAAAGTGTAATGCCTTTTTCCATCCTGGGGGAATCACATAGTTTCAGAATTTGAAAGAACCTCAGAGGTTACTTAGTAGACCTCATTTTTAAAAAGAATTTCCTCTACAACATTCTTGGGAAAAGGCCATTTAGGAGAGTAGAGCCAAGATGGTGCAGTAATGGCAGGGAATCTCCTGAATTCTCCAAAATTCACCTACAACCAGCATTAAAATATCACTTTAAAATGAATTCTGGTGTAAGAGAACCAACAAAAAAGATGAGTGAGACAATTTTCCATTCCAGGACAACTTAGGAGGTCTTCAGGAAAGATTTGTTTCACTGGATTCGGAGTGGAATATAGCCCAGTTCAGGTTTAATACAGCAAGCCAGAATTAAGGACCCTCAAAGAAACAGAGAAGCCCCATGTACTATGTAGAAGTATGCCTTGGAGGCAACTGAATGAGCAATTGTGGTGTGTGCAGTGCTCAGCCTATATGCAATAATTAGAAGAAGCTAACGGGGATCTTTTATTGGCACTGGGTGCCCAACTCTATTTAATTGTCCATATTTGGTTGTAGGTCACAGTCCCAAGAGAGCAGAACATTGTCAACATCCTGGAAAGTCATAAGCTTGATATAGTACCCACTCTAGCAGAATCTGTAGAGAGCCATAAATAAACAGTTTAATCTGCAAATCCTATCAGATCCAGCTATAGCTGATGATTATAACTAATTGATGCCTCCTTTAATTATTAAAAGTTATCCTGTGTAATAAATCATTTTAATTTAAAGAAAAGGGGGAAATATGTGGGAAGCCAATAAGAGAATAGATAAAAATCTGAGACTCCTCTTTTGATCCCTTTTGTGATCCTTGTGATTTCTTGTTGAAAAGTATTGTGGCCTTATTGAAAAGCTTTAATTTCCTAGCAAACCTGCATTTAAGAGGTTAACAATTTTCCCCTTTGGCCAGGAATGTAGCTGCCTGGTACAGCCAAGGCCAAAACCTTAGCAGGGGCATTTCAGCCTTGAGAAAATATTCCCCAACTTGGCTTTCTGATAAGAACCCAGTCAAAATTCAGCCTTGGCCTTGTTCTATTCTGAAGTCAAATGAGAATTTTTGTGTTTTGATATGACATAATTTGTAACTTCTGAGCATCTGCAAAGTTTCAAGGGGGTTCTTTTGTGTGAAATGAGTCTTGAAATATATATAATAAACTCCATGCTGCAAGAGATGCAGCCACAGGAGCATCATAAGTTGATAGAAAGAAGTGTCCATGTCTGCTTCTTTCTTATCAACTAAAATGTCATTAATGTCATTATTGTCATTATCAAATTATCTGGAGGTGATAAAAAGATCTCAAGAAGAATCCAATTTTAACATAAAGGTAAAGGGCATGAAATAAGCTTAAAAATGAGAAAATAACAAAAAGTATCTGACCATAGCAAGTTACTTTGGTGACAGAGATCATCAAGACACAAACTCAGAAAACAATATCAAAATGGCTATATGCAAATTCTCATAGGAAAATATGAAGTAGTCTCAGAACCAAAATATAATTCCAGGAAGAGCTTAAAAATATTTTGAAAGTGTAAGAGGGATCCAGCCATACCATTGTTGGGTTTGTACCCCAAAGAGATCATAGATAAACAGACTTGTACGAAAATATTTATAGCCATGCTTTTTGTGGTGGCAAAAAACTGGAAAGGGAGAGTATGCCCTTCAATTGGGGAATGGCTGAACAAATTGTGGTATATGCTGGTGATGGAATACTATTGTGCTAAAAGGAATAATAAACTGGAGGAATTCCATGTGAACTGGAAAGACCTCCAGGAACAGATGCAGAGCAAAAGGAGCAGAGCCAGAAGAACATTGTACACAGAGACTGATACACTATGGTAAAATCGAATGTAATGGACTTCTGTACCAGCAGCAATACAATGACACAAGACAGCTCTGAGGGATTTATGGTAAAGACGCTACCCACATTCAGAGGAAGATCTGCAGGAGAGGAAACATATTAGATAAACAATTGCTTGAATGCATGGGCTGAGGCAGACATGATTGGGGATGTAGACTCGAAAAGACCACACCAATGCAACTACCAACAATTTGGAAATAGGCCCTGAATAAGGACACTTGTTACAACCAGTGGAAATGTGCGGCGGCCATGGGTGGGGGGAGAGTGGGGGTGAAGGGGAAAGTAGGAGCATGAATCATGTAACCATGTTAAAAATAAATATTAATAAATGTTTAAAAAAAAGTGTAAGAGGGAGATTTTAGGTATTTATAGATATGTATTTAAAGTGTGGCCACCAGGAATCAACAATTCAGGTTGATTCCGCAATTAAATCAGACCTAAGACAGCATCTAGTTAAGGCACTTTATTTACAATCAGGAAGGTAAAAGTATAGGAATAAAGAGAAAGGGAGAGGCTAGTCCAGGTCTGAGGAGGCCTTGACTAGAGAGAAGGTTAAAAGGCTAAATAAATGAAGCTACAAGCCACAAGGCCCAGCAACCAGAAAGGCAGAGTTTGGAAGCAGCCTAGGTAGGCCAAGGAAGTCAGCCTAACTTACCCACATGACAATACAGAGTGTAAGCATTCTGTGGTCTCAGGAGCTCTTTCAGCATCAAGTTCAAGGTGGGAACTGCCTCCACAGGAAGTAGCCAACATACTTAAAGAGATGGTGTCTTTTGTCACTTCCTGTGGTCCACCTCTAATTCAAGTGGACAAATGGCAGCCTCTACACTGATTTGGACTGCCCAAAGGGCAGTCCCTTGTTCTTGATTTGTTACTTATTGTCATGTGTGGGTAACTATCTCCCCTCCCCACTAAGGAAGGTGAGGGTGAGGTCATTTCTATGCCTAGGTTGAGTAGGGTTTTGACTATGAATGGGCTAGAGCTAATTCTATTTACACAAAAGTCAAATAAGAGAGACAAATGGAAAATTGAGAAAAGGAATGAGAGAGGTACCAGAAAATAAAGGGGGACAGAGGGAAGAGTCTACAGCTTGGTAAAGGAAACACAAAATATACAGAAAAAATAACACCTTAAAAAATAGAATAGGCCAAAATGCCAAAAGAAGCACAAAAATCAACAAAAGAAAAGAACTTGCTGAAAAACAGAGTTGTCTAAAATGGAAAAAAACAGTATCAAAATTCACTGAAGAAAATAAGAAAAAACTGGACATGAAGGGATATCCATTATTTACAGAATGAATGAACAATTAGTATTATATTTCTTTTTTCTTTTTTTTATTAATAGAATTCATTTACAAATGTGTCAACTCCTCCCTCCTCTCCCTACAACATGAAAGGCATCATTAAGGAGACAAGTATGTATATATATAAATTATGTTTATATAAATTACTCCTTCATTGTCCTCTGAGTCTGAAAACAGCTCTTCTCTGTCCCCAAAATAACTATGTATAGTTAGGTTCCTTCTCCTTTGCTCATTCTTTTTGTTTTGTTTTGTTTTTTGGCATTTAAGTGGCCACACCAATAGACTTAATTATTAGCTTTATGCTAGAGCCCCAGGGTTCCCAGGGCTTGGGGGATGGTGCCTTAGGTTTCAGAAATTTTTGTATTTGTTAATTCCTGGGTCCTATTTAGATTTTCCAAAGTCTACAATCCAGGGTTACATTATCCCTGATAACCCTTCTCAAGCCCCAGTCTATGGCTGACCTCAGGTGCTTCAAACCAGAGACCCCAGCAGTTTTACCACTGCAAGCAGACAGCTTACCTCCCTTCACCCCATGGTGGCAGCCAGGGACTCCATTCTTCTGGGGATGACCACAGTCAGCCCCTCAGCTGTGGTTACTCACCATTCTGTGTTCCCTCCTCACTCTTCCTCTCCCAAGGCCCTGGTCTGGTTCATAGACTTTGGCCCCCAAAGCCCTTCTCTGGTCAGCAGTCAACCCCCTGCTGGGGGAAAATGGGAATCCCTATCTGCCCCTTAACTCCACCAGTGTCTCTAGTTGGGAGAAAAGTCTTTGACTTTAGCAGACAAGGTGGGGCTGATTGTCCCTGTCCTTGGGGCTTGTTGTTTATCAATTCTGAATTATTTCATATAGGGAATTTGGGCTATCTGGTGATACTGAGGCCAGGGAAGTCAGAGACCTTCCTCATTTAGCTGTCCTTGGATGCCCAGCTTCACTCCTAACGTTTCTCTTTTTTGCCACTTTTAGCACTGATTCTGTGGAGATATTTTTGATTACATGGGGGTGTATTGGGAGAATAAGAAAGTTTCATGCCCCACTCCACTATCATCCACAAACCTCAGTGCATTTCTAGAATGTGGAATTTGATTTGATGGATAACTATTGTGCTATAAGAAAAAATTAGGATGCTTTCAGAGAAACAGGGAGAAACTTATATGAACTGATACAAAGTGAGGTGAGCAAAACCAAGAAAAAACTGTACATAGTAAGACTAGTTTTTATGATGATAAACTGTTAATAATTAAGCTATTCTCAGCAATACAGTGATACAAGAAAATGCTGAAGGATTTATGATGAAAAAATGCTATTTACCTCCAGAGAAAGAACTGATTAAGTCTGAATGTAGAGTGAAGAATATATTTTTAAATATTTTTGTGTGGTTTTTGTTGTGTTTTCTTTCACATGACTAATATGAAAAAATGTTTTGCATGACTATATATTGTGAAAGGAAATTCTTGGTTTTCTTTGACTATTCCGAAACAATAACTTAATTGCCCCTACTTAGTACCTCACTAGATTGTGAGGACAGAATTAACTCTCCTTTGTCTACTTTTGAATTAATCAACAAAAGTGAATACACCCATACTTAACCCTAAAATAAAGGAAACTCTTACTACAGGAGTTTGCACCTCCAAAAGGAAGATTGCAACCCTGTGCTAACTCAGTAACATGGGAATCCAAACTGGATGACAATTCAGAAATATGTGAATACTAAGAGGAGAGATAATACCTTTAGAGGTGACAAGTCAATCCCAAAGACACTGCCCCTGGGCAGGGCTGGACAATTTGGAAACTGTCATTGGCCCCTGTGAAGAGGGGCAGGAACAGGAAATCACCATAAAAACCACAAAATGCCTGAGCAATCAGTCTGGTGAAATTCAGTCTAGTGAAGAGTGTCTCCTGGAGATAGCCTTCAAGGGAACTTCACTGGAGACTGGGACTTGGATTGTGGTATCAACTTGGATTCTGACTTCTGGACTACTTCCTTGGGTGAGTGAAAAGGGCTGACTACTTTCCTAGTTTCCTAAGAGACTAGCTTGAATCTTGGAGGTGGCCTCCACTCACTACTGGCCCTCCTGGCTGAGGACAAGTATACTTTTTTTCTCTAACCTCTCTCACATTTCTCTCCTTTATTGTTTCCACTCTATTTTGTAAATAAACTTCTGACTTGAGACATAATAACTCCATCAACCAAGTTATTTCACATAATTTAAGTCCAACCACTAAATTTAACCTTTACAATATGTATATCAAAATATTTGTCTTCCCAACGAGAGCAATGGGGAAAGAGAGAAGGAGAGAACTTGGAACTTAAAATTTAAAATACACATACATTAGAAAGTGTTTTTATAGGTAATTGATAAAAATATCAATCAATCAAAAAATAAAAATAAAATATTTTAAAAGTTTAGATAATTTATCTGCCATCCAAACACTGCCTTCTAATGATATGAAATGGTCTACTAACTGAGGCAGTTCTTTTTATTGTTGCCAAATGTAGCCTTTGGAAAGCTTTTGGTTCTATCAAACTCAAATCCTTTGTAATTTCTATCCATTGCTACTAGTTGTGCACTCTGATAATAAAAAAAGAAAAAAATATTTTATACAATAGTTGATCTGTTATTTTAGTTAAATGATCATTTTATGTAATTATTCTTTTCTAAAGGCTAAATATCCGCAATTGGCAGCTATTTGGTGCAAAAAATTAGGCCTGGAATCAGGAAGACCTGAGTTCAAATCTGAATTCTTACATTTAATACCTGTGGGTCTCTGTGAAAGTCACTTAATAAACTTTACCTCAATTTCATAAACTCTAAAATGAGCATGATGATAGCACCTATCTTCCAAAATCATGTTAAGTATCAAATGGAATAATATTTATAAAGTGTTTAGTATGATGCCTGGCATCATAATAGACACTAAATAATTGTGCCAATTGTTTCCTTCAAAGATGCATATATTATAATTTCAAGGCTCATCTTTATTGCCTTTTCTAGATACAATTTCCTTTTTATCTAAAATACGATGCCCAAACTGTAGGAAAATATAAGTAATGGGGTCATCAGGGATATTAAAAATCAACTATGGGGTTTGTGGGAACACTCTCTGGGATGTAAGAGAGACTAAAACTGAACACTGAAGTCTTGTACAGCTACACCACTCCCAAATGAAAAAATAACAGCCAACTGTCACTCTGGCCAGAGGCCTTGAATTAACTGACAAGGTAACAAGGTGAAATTGGGTTTTAATTAGAAACAACTAAAAGGAGGGATAGGAATGACTACTCTAAAATCTTAACACCTAATAACAAAACCCAAAGGGACAGGGAAGGACTTATTCAACTACACTAATCTAAGCTATCTAACTAACAGGGCCCAAGGAGCTATACTGGAGTCTTTGGGTTTCTGCCTCACACCTGGAACCTGCCAGGCTTGAGTGCAGCTAGGGTTTGTGGCTTTGGGATTTCTCACTGCAATCCACTGATGATCTCTGGATGCCAGGAGCTACAGTTGTCTCAGGAACCAAGCAGTAAGGGTTTTGCTTGGAGCACTGTCCGCCAGAACTCCAATTTCACCTTTTCTCTTGGCTTTGTACATCTTGTCATTTTTAGATGCCACACCACACAGGATCCAGGGAAAAACAGGAAATAGGGTGTCCTTTGCTCTGAGGTCTCCCAGGCTGGCAACAGTTTTTGCCTACCACTAATGGAGTCCACACACAGAACACAGATAGACTTCCTCCTCCTTCATTCCAACCTGGAATTCCCAGCTCCAGCTCCTTCCTGCTAGGTACTTCCTAATCAATATATAATCAATACCTAATAACTAGCTAATCTAATCTTACTCATAACAATACTCAAAAACTAATCTTAAAAATATTAAATAAAAGTAGAATTATTCCTTCTCTTTTTCTGGATCCTGGTTCTATTGATAAAATCTGATTATCCACTAGATACTTTTGATATTTTTGACATGATATTGCTGTCTAGCCATACCTCCCCCATTCTTTAGTTATGCAACTGACTTTGCTAAATACAGATGAAAGATGTTACAATTTACACTTACATTTAGTCATCAAGATTCAAATTTCATCCTCATCTAGTCAAATATACTTTTCTGTATTTTAATTCTTCCAAGAAAAACCTATCCTTTTCTCAAGTATGCTTTTCTATAGTCACCTTTTAAATAAACAAGACATTTATTTTTTCTTACCCCTCTTTTTGTTTCTGCTAAGAATATCTCCCAAGGCCTTGAAACATCTCATTTTTTGTAGAGGTCCTTGAAAGTGTTTGACTTTTTGACTCTATCTTCATGAAATATATATAGTTCCTTATTTGGAGGTCAGTGAATTTGGCAGCAATGGAGCCGAGGTAGTGCAAACAATGCAATAAAAGTGTCTTATCAGAAGCTTTCCAACAGAATCATGTTTCAATCTGTATATACATTCAATTTAACCTTGCCCAAATCATAGCTCACATAAGGGTTCACCTGTTCCCAGCATGAACAACTCTAAAGTAGTCCTCAAGATCAAAAAATTACATCCCACTTCTGTCATCACCAAATAGATCTTTCATTTTGTAAAGGGAATAGATATGCCTGCCAATACATCTCTGTTATTTGAGATAAATAGATTGTAGTCAATCTTTCATCTTTCTATTTGGGATTTTTTAATTGTCATCTGCTTTAGTTTCCATGTAACCAATCTTGGGTGAAGGTTAGAGATCGGAAGACTAGGAATAGGGAAGCAGATTTGGCAAAAGACTACTCTCAATTTGTCTTCAAAACATATTGATTCTCCTCCATCATAAAATTCACTTATTTCCATGGATGATGTCTGAATAGCTTCTGACATATACATCCTTGCTAGCTTCTGTATGATCTCTCTTTGGTACTTTGCTTGGGATATTAGAGGCATATTATTAATGCACAATGCTGGAATTGCAGTAATGATATCTGATTAACAGGTATAAAGTACTTGGTGGCAAAACGGATGAATGAGTCCAAATTTCAGAGCAATGACCCAGCTAGTAGGGGAGTAACAGACTTGGACATTCTTGTTCCTGAGTTTTTCTACCTATGTAAAGGTTAAAAAATAGCAATGAGGGCAGCTGGGTGAGAGTCAGGCCTAGAGACAGGAGGTCCTAGGTTCAAACCCAGCCTCAGCCACTTCCCAGCTGTGTGACCCTGGGCAAGTCATTGACCCCCATTGCCCACCCTTACCACTCTTCCACCTATGAGACAATACACCGAAGTACAAGGGTTTAAAAAAAATAGCAATGAATCCTTGCTATAAAGCATCACGATACCAGATTTAATTATATCATGTGCTCAGTGAAGGAGGTTTAGAATAATAACCATAATGACCCTGTTTGAGGACTATAATTTTTGTTTTTATTCTATATACATAGTAAAGATATGTCATTTCAGGAGTAGTGTCTGCATGTTGATCAGGAATGTCAGATCAAAATACCATCTGGCAGAATCATGCCAGATAACCAAATAAAAAAGGATCAACATAAGGGTCTCAAGCTCCCTTTAAAAAACAGTTTCCTACTTATTATTATTATTATTACTATTATTATTATTATATAATATAATGGGATTTTGCTGAAAAAGAGAAGAAAATCCAATGTCCCCATCTCTTGGGTCTTACAACCTAAGATAAATGAGCCTTTTCAAATAATGTTTCTCTAGGTCTGAATGAAAGAGCAAAGTACCAGATTGGATTTTCAGTCAAGGAACTTTTTCAGAAGGGTCTCAGGCCAGAAAAAGACCCTTTCTATTTGAGAATTAAAGCCACCCTTAGCTGGATAGTATTACTGATATTTTAAAACCTGAAATGCTGGGTTTTCCCATTTAAATCAACAAACATTTTAATACACTGATCATGTGCAGAACACTGTGCTTGTTTGAGGAAATCAAAACAAGGAAAAACAATAGAGCTCATGACTTCAGGAGCTTTCAATCTAAAAATAGGATTTTGAAATATATACAAAACAAGGTGGAATGTAATATGGATAAAGGAGAGCTTTAAAGAAAATGTAAAATACATTAAGGAAGAATCAATCACTTTCACTTCTGGAATTCAAGAAAGATTTCAGACACCTGAGCTGAACCTTGAAAAGAAGAAATTCGAGAGGAAAATACAAAGAGATCATACATACAGGAGAAATCTTGCATGAATATACTGAAGTAAGAGGATAGAAGGATGATATCAGACAACAGTTAAATTAAGGCTCAGCCCCCCTGCACACTTTCCTCCTAGCTCATTCCATCTTTCATTCTTCATACTGCTGTCTTGCTTCCTAGTTGTTGACTTAATAATTAGTGAGTCCTTGCCTAGAAGTTCCATATGACAGGAACCCCAGTCATGCTACTTATTCCTCTCTTGGATCATTCTCCACACTGGCTTCTTTTGTTCTCCCTTCCTCTTTCCAACTCTGCATTACTATGTCCATTAAAATGCCATTCTCTTGAGCAGAAGCTATATTGTTTTCTTGCTTTTCTATCTCTAACATCTGGCATGCTACATGGCAAAAAGTAAGCATTCAATTAATATTTAATCCATTCAATCTATCTATTTCTAATTTGGCCAGAATGTGGCACAACACATGGCTGAGAAGCAAAGCTCTTGTTTGACAAGAACAAATCTTGAAGGTTTCTCACTATAATATTTCTTTGGCTCATTTTTTCCTTGAAAGCATCAGAAGGTGGTTTGTTGTGACCATTCTCAGATCATCATGATCTGAATCATAGCTACATCTACACAGATAAGGTAAAGGATTCTCAAACTAATGAACCATTAAATAGGATAAGGTTCATTCAAGTCAAGGACAAGACTTCTACCATAGCCCCTTACTAACTCTCATCACCATTCTCCTGAGTTCCACTTCATCAGACTTACACATTTGACCTGATTTATCATGCCAATCTGGTTCTGCCATCACCATAAGGAAAATAAACAAACAAAAAAAAAACTGGAGACTGCTAGAGAATTCAAGAAGCAAAAGGTGGAAATTGAAAGTGTTGTCTTGAAGTCAGGAACAACTTTAATAAGAGTTATCCAAAAATGTAATGGACTACCTCCAGAGGTGATGAGTTCCTCATTAGGGGAAATGTCCACACAAAAGCCATATTGCTATTTCTAAAGTATGTTGTGTGAAACTTTTTTTTTCTAACATGGATAGGACCATTAACATTAAGATATATTCCAAATCTGAAATCCTGTGCTGTTAACAGCAAGGTAGGCACTTTCCCTTTCCCTTGAACTCTACATACTCCTAAAGTTTTGAAGTTTCTCACAAATACAATCATCATAGAGGTTGCACATGGAAAGCAATTGTGGTTTTGAGAAAGCCAGTGCTTTTCCCAAGACCATCCCACTAAATGGAAAGGTTTCTTATACTTAGAGTTTAGAAGAGAACTTGGAGCTTATAGAGTTCAGTCAACTCCTTTGTTTTATTGATAAAGAAATGGAAGTCCAGAAAAGCTAAGTGATACAGGTATTAAATAGATGACACAGTGGATAAAGTGATGGACATGTAGCGAGGCAGGCATTTATTAAGTGCTCACTATATGTCAGGTACTGGGAAAAGTACAAAGTTTAAAGAAGGGAAAGAAACAACAATCAATCCCTGCTCTCAAAGGGTTAACCATCTCTCTGCCTCTGTTTCTAGAAACTCAGTTATCTACATCAGTTATCTCTGCATCAGTTATTTATAACATGGAGATGACAATTCTACCACATATGGTTTGTTATGAGCATCAAATGAGATAATTTGTTTAAGGTGATTTGCAAGCATTAAGCAGTATATAAATCTGAGAAGCAGTAAAGGGAAATTCTGGATATCATCTACTTTATTATATCTCCCTCTGTTCCCTTGATTCTTCCTTCTCAGCTCTAGCCTGATCAAGGAAATTTTTCACTACCACCATACTGTTATTGGCATGTATTCCTGCAACTCCCATTTTGATTCAGTAACTGTCTTTCAGCTGCAGCTTCCATCAGTTTTCATGTTTAAGCCCATGCTTTACAGGATTGTCCTCAAAGAGTAGACTCCGAACTTCTATTTTCACTCAACTCTCTTATGTGTGTTTCTTAGCTCCTCTTTTTTCCATATGTCTGACATTTTCTAACAATAAAAGAGAGAAGATAAAAAGTGTAATGGCTTGAGGAAATTCCATAGTTAAATGAATGTTCTTCTAAGACCAAGGCAGATATTGGGTTCTTTGTAGGAATTAAGAAAGTATATAATAGGAATAAAGATAGTAAGTATTATAAAAGGGAGGTGATAATTAAAGGAGCATATTTCAAGAAGAGAAAGAAAGGAATGGAGTCAATAGCAGAGGATGATGAGTTGGACTTCTTAAGGAGGAAAACCATCACTTCATCTATGAATTGAACAAGAAAAGAAAGTATGAAGATATTGAGGAACTTTAAGGCCTAGAACTGGGGAAGTGAGAACACTCCATCTTTATAGAGTTCCATTCACCATGTTATCAGCAGGAGAAGAAACCAGATAATGGGCATAATCTAGAGTTGGTACGTAATAATAAAAGCTGAAATTTCACGGAATAATTATGAGAATAAAATGAGAGAAGGCATGTAAATTGCTTGCAAAACCTTAAAACAGCAGATAGATGCCAGTTATTTTATACTATGTAATTGGAAATGAGCATGAATGATTTATTCCTCAGTTGTGCTGTTGCATGGAAACAACTACTTCTGTTAAGTTGCTCAGTCTGAATTCTGTTGTGTCTTGGAACCCTAGACCCAATTTTTGGCTGTGCATTTTCTCAGCATACTTAAAAATTACTTTCTGAAATGGTTTGAACAATTCACAGCTTCATTAACACTTCCTTAATGTGACTATCTTTCTACTAACCTTCAAGTTTTGTAATTCACAACTTTTGTCACATTTATTGATTCTTTAGGCATGAAGTGAATTTTTGAAATTATATTAGTTTTCATTTTTCATATCAGCAATATGAAGCAATCTTTCAAAAAGTTGCTAAATGCAATTCTTTCACAAATTGTTTTTATCCATTGGCAATCGTATCCACTGGACATTATTTTTATCTTATATATTTGTATTAAATTCCTATTTATCATTACTAGCAGATATTTGTTGTGAATACTTGGTAAAATGTATTTCTCCAATAAATTCTTCATTGTTTTCCTAGATGCCTCCAATATTTAGAGCAAAAGTGTTTTGACTTCATTTATGACTGCCTATATTCCTTGTTTGCTTGATAATTTTATCTCCAGACATAGCTGTAAAATGCACCCAATTTGGTTCCATTCTAATTTTTTTATGGTGTCATCTTTAATATTCAAATCATCTGTCAAATTTGACTTTATTGTAGCATATTATATACTGTTGACCTAAAGCCAGTCTTTACCAAAACTCTTTCCAGTTTTCCTAGAAGTTCTTATCAAATAGGGAGTTCTTATCAAAGTGTTTTGCTGTTGTTATTGCTGCATTTATCAATTATTAAATTATTCTGTTTCATTTTAACTGACAGAGCCTTGCATTACTTTAGGTAGTCATCATTTTTACTCTATTAGTGTAACAGGGCCAGAGCACTAAGTATCCCTTGAGTTAAGTTCCCATTATTTATTTTTAAAGTATTTTATAATTGAAAAAAAATTTAAAAAGTAATACCAGCCTTCAACATGTCTTAGTACATTAAACTTTAGATAGTTTCTGTATGTTTTAGCCATTTTAAATAAATTCCATTATTTCCTTCTGGGTTTTGTTTTGGCTGTATATGAAAATTATTGAATTGTGTGAGTTAATTTTATAAACTGTTATGTCAATGAAACTATTAATTTTATCAGTTTTTGAGATGTTCTGAAGGACTATCATTTCTGGTATGGGGCCTTGCTGAGCCCTTTTGAGGGTTATTTATCTACCTTTGATGTCTACTTTTCACTCAATTCTCAACAGTGGTTCTAAAATGCTCTAAAGCCTGGTAAAAACACTCTGTCAAATGACTAAACTAGGCTGAAGTTAACTGGCATGTCTCAAATCTATCAGTGACTTAAGTGGATATCTACCCCAACCATGTGAAAGGTTCACCTTGTGTAAGGATGGATGAGAATAATGTTGTCAATTGGCCAAGAAGGCAACTGAAGCAGGTGCTGAAGTGTGCTTAGAGCTTGGTGAAATATCAAAGACCCCAAAGTCATGCATTCATTCTGGCTTTTGTCTTGCCATTAGACCTTGTTGACTTTGGAAGAGAAAGTAAAATTGATAACATTGTGTAACAGCCTCACTTAAATGAAATTCATGAGTGAATCAAGACATCACCCCATAATGTCAATGGTTCTTTTAAAAAACTAAGGATGAACAACAACAAAAGTTTCATTAATGATTCTCAGAGGTTTTTCTTTGTAGAAAATCATGTCATAAATAAAAAGAAAGATAGTAGTGTCTCCTCTTTGGTTGTTATTATGTCTTTAATTTCTTTATTTTATTGTTATTGCTAGCATTTCTAGAATGTAAGATAACAAGGGAAAGAGTTCATTATTGCTTTACTACTGTGTTTACTGGAAACACTTCCAGAGTTTCCTTATTAACAATAATGCTAAAATTTTGGGGTGGGGGGTGTTTGCAGAAACATGCATACATACAACCACATGTGTATATATGTATTACTATTTTTACATATTAAAACAGTCTATGATGCATAGATTGTTCAAGATAAATAAATACAATACTCTGTCAAAGACTTTTTCTGCACTTCCTTATGAAATCATACAGTTGGGGATATTTCTGTATTGTTATTTTCCTAATTTTGTTAAATCTCATGCTTTTTAGGAGAGCTCTTCTCCTCACTCTTATCCTCTAGAGGCTAATATATTCTCTTTCAGACAAACCTCACCTACTCTATTTATATCTTATGTGGACCTACTTAGTTACATCATATTTTTCAAATAATAGGATGTACACTCCTTGAGGGTAGGGATTATTTTTTTTTTAATTTATATGTCCAGTAATTAGCTAAGAGCCTCACATATAAGTGCTTAATAGATGTTTGTTGACTAATTGACTACTGTTGAAGATTCTTGTGTTCCTGGTATAAAGCCATATTGATTACTGTTAATATTTTTGTATCATATAAATATACATATTTGTATAAAATTGCAATTATTTTGTCATGATATTGTTTAAAATTTTAGGACTATTATGTATTAATAACATTGTCTATAGATCTCCCGTTTTGCTTTTTCCTTCTCTGGTTTAGGTCTTTTCTTAGAACTATTTCTGTTTCAATAAATTGAGGATAATTTGTAGGACATGAGGTCTGAATTGTTTAAAAGCTTTAAAAAATTGATCTTTAAATATCTCTGGAAAAGTGATGTTTTACTTTGTTAATAATTTTTAGCTAGTTTATTTTCTTTTTCTGAAGCTGGATCAATAAATTAATTTGCATCCTATTAATTTGGTTATTTTTAGGTACTCTAATTTTGCCTACAATTCTGTGCAGTAGTTTCTTTTTATTTATTTACTATTTTGGTTGGAACTTTGTCTTATAGATAAGGAAACTTGCATCCCAGAACATATATGCAAATTATGCAAGTTGACATAAGTAGTCATTTATACAACTTATGCAAGTTCACATAACTAGTCATTTCACAACTAATTCCTTGACCCACATCAGTATTAACTGACTACTGACTGAGGTATTGGACTTGGAGTTAGAAAAACCTAAGTTCAAATCTTGCCTCAGACACTTACTAGTTTCATTACTCTGAGAAAGTCATTTAATCTCTTTCAATTTCATTTTCCTTATTCATAAAATGAGATTTGCATTCAATTCCTCCATATTTCTTTCCATTTCTATATATATATGTACATGTATATATATAATCCTATGATCTTTATTAATTATCTTTTGCATTCACAATACATTTGTTTCCTTTTTCCAATTGTCCAGTTTCTTGTCTAGACCCTAGCCAAGAATAGATTCAAAACAGCTGCCTAATTGAAATCAGAACATGCATTTCCATTTCAATCTCCTGATCCAATGTCGGAAATCTGTCAAGGCTTTTTTATGCCTTATCTTCGTGGTATTAAAACCTATAGCATTAAAGCCACTTCCTCAATGGTAAATTTCAAGTGAAGAGAAAAGGATAAATGGTGTTATTGTCTTGCCTTAATTTAAATAATCTATTTCTTTGTTTTCACCATGATATTTACCATTGTCCTTTGGTACTTTTCTTGTTCATAATGAAAATCTCTACAGTAAATAGAAATACTAGAAACAAGTTAGTTTGTACCATTCTATTGGAATAACATCATTTAGCCTTCTTTAAAACATATACTTTAGAAGAGACTTGTGACCTTTGTTTAAAAAATAAAGAAAACCAGAAATCTTGCCAGTTCTCAAGTAGCTGACTTATATGTCCACACAAAGAAATATTTCATTTCTAAAAATAATTTTTCTTTTACAGATTGGCTAAATTCTTCATATTCTACAAGCTATAACTATGAATTATGGCGCCTATGGTGAAGGGATTGGATAGGGAGAGCCCCAAAGGCCAGTCTTAGGAAGGGAGGACAGGGCCCCTTCTGAAGGAAAATCTCTCATCATTCTGAGGCAATACTAAGTTTTCCTTTCTTTATGCCTTTAATCAGATACATACACATTATCAAGAGGGCATAGTCTCTTCATGACTCTTTTTACCAAAAGAAGATAGTGAGAAGGAAGAAGTGATAGTTCATGAGCAGTTGGCTATGAAAATGTAGAGGTCTTTCCTGCACAAAGAAATATTGAGAACTACATAAGATATGGAACTCCTGGCTTAGTGCCAGAGGCAGAGGGATTATTTGTATCCCAAATTCTCAGCCTCCCTATCCAGTCTCTTTACCCCTATCACCTTCAGTTTCATATGGAAATCCCACTCTTGCTGAATTGTCTCAGGTCAACCTTTGATCCTGAGACTGTTGACAACATTCTTGAAATCTTTTACAATAGTCTCAGATGTTGAGAATTGAAAGCATTATTTTCCCAGGGGAAGGAAATCTGTGCCTTGCTCAGAATCTACTGGAAATAAAGGAAAATGATTGATAATGATAATGATAACCGTAAATACTACCCACTTCATCCTCAGCTAACAAGGTTCTTAAGACTAGAAATTTTGAGCAAAAGCACCAGTATAATTTAAATTTACTGAAACTGTTTCAAAAAAGCTTTACTACTAGAACACAAGACTAGAAAAAATATACTCAATTGTATTCAGAGCAGAAGAAATAGGGCTAAACAGGAGAAAATCTTGCCACATTAAAAGGTTTAGGAAACAGAGAGGCAATGCCCTTATCAGTCTGAACTTTTTTTTTACATGAATTGCCAATAGCTAAATTATTGTGGCTTCCACCTGAGAAAGGAAGTGGCAAATCTCTAGATTATAGTGCCTGGAACAAAAGCCCATCTTTCCTTCCTAGTTTTAGCTTTGTTAATCCATGTGTTCACCTGGTTGTGATACTTCCACTTACTTAGTCTCCTGTGTTCAAAATCTTGGCATTATCTTGAATTCTTCCCTTTGACCAATTTATATAAATTCATTTAACAAGTCATGTTGATTTTACTTCTACATTATATCTCTTGTGTGCCTCTTCTCGATTCCTACTGCTAGCACCCAAGTAGAGCAGTAATATCTTATAATTTTACAAATACTGTGTTCATCTGGGACAGGACAGACCCAAAGGATCTAGCAACTCAGATGTGATCCTCCATATCTTCCTTGTTAGCTAAGCTTCATAAATCAGGGAACATTTCATTTTCAGGCTCATCCCTATTAACAAATCATTGCTCCCAAAGATACAAAATCACTGATCTGGAAGCAGAAATAAAAGATAAAATATCTTTCTCCCTCAGTTACCATCTTGTAACCTTTGAAAATGTGTGAGCATTTATTTGTAGCCTTCATCAGAGATGGAATCTTTCTTATAACAAAAAGAAACTTAGGAATCCCTCTTCAGTGGCCCCATATAACCACTACAATTCTGATGTAGATTTGGAGAATTACAAAATTCTGCCTCCATCTCTAGCCTAACTGACACCTTAGTTGGCTACACAGGATATCCTTAAATCTTTTTCTAGACAAATAAATCTTGCATGTGAGGTTCCCCCCCCCCACCCTTTAGTGTGGATGTAGGATTATCATGATCATAAATTTAGAGAGGCATCTGCCACCAAATAAAGAAATCATAATGGCTAGGAAAACAGACTATTTCTCACATTCATTGTTAAATTCTTCCAACTCAAAGTTTCCTCCTTGCATTTGCTGCAGTGAGAGACCTTAATTTACCTTTAGCTTCCTTCTCATCTTAGTAGCCACCTCATGTTGGAATCATTTCCTAATCTCCCAAGTTATGAATTCTCTCTTGCTCTTCAAATTATATTATTTTTGCAGAAATGTTGAAATCTAGCAAAAGAGTAAAAGTTTTCAGGATAAAAATACATTTTAAAAATCTTATATCGCCTATACGTAACAAAATTCCCTATATGTGACAGGTATATAAATTAACATTGAATTATAAAAAACCTAAGGTCATCTCCATGCCGCCATGAAACAGTCAGTGGACTTCAGTGAAGACTGTTCTCTAAGGATGAAATTTTCTCGCTTCTCATTCTCTGATGAATTCCTTCCTATTCTTTACAACTCAAATAAAATTGTATCTCCTTCATGGAATATTCCATCCACCAGGTAATAACAATGTTCCCATAGGAACTCACTTAGAACTTCATTCTGCAAGCATATAATGTTCTATTTGCATGTATGCAGGTAGGTGATACAGTGCATAGAGTTTTGGGAATGAAGTCAAGAAAACCTCAGTTCAAATCCATTGCAAATAATTCACAGCTATGTAATCCTAGGCAAGTTATTTCACATCATTTTTTGTTGTTGTTGTTCAGTAAATTTTTCTGTAATATATATGTGTAAACATGTATATATATACACACATATAAAAATATCATGCTTATTCATTTTTATTTGTTTATACTTGCAATTGTAGTGATGTAAAAAACTACTACTAGGTTCTCTCTGTATGAATGCTAATTCATAACTATTCTGCAACAAAGATTTACTAAGGATTTTGAGAAGTTAAATATTTCCAGGGTCAAAGAGCCATTATGCATTAGGCTCTGGTCTAGAAACTTAAAACTTCCTGGTCATGATTGCTTCTCTTGTTTAGGTATAATAATAATAATAATAATAATAATAATAATAATAATACATATTTTATATTGACTTTAAAGTTTATGAAGGGCTTTCTCCCAAATAACCTAAAGTGATCGATAAATAAGATACTCCTGATTTTACAGATCAGGAAACTAAAGCTAAGAGAAATAAAATTAATTTAACATAATAGCTAGAAAGTATTCAAACAAGGATTTTTACCAAAACAATGCCTTTTTTCTATGTTTAACACCCTTTGGATTATTACATTATGATAGACTATCAGAATATAAGTTCTATAACATAAAGAAACTAATCTTATCCAATACTTCTCTAGCATCTAGCATAGTTTTCCCTATAATAGCTTAATATATATTTAGCGAGTGTTGAAGGAAACTTTATAGGCATTCATTGGACAGATGGGTGTCATGGCTGCTTTTATTATATCTTTATATTCTTTGACCTTTTTTGAAGAAGAAAAGGGCTGGTAGATTCCCATTAGATAGAAGGACTAATACCTTGCCCTTAGGCTTATAAATAATTCTCTACTCACTGAACTATACTTTCCACACCCTAAGGGTTTCCAGGGATTGAGGTTCTGTCTTCTTTATTTTTTACTACTTAATTCCTTTGAACAAACTTGATACAGACAACCATGAAAATTATCATTAGATAGTCATGGAATGATGCATTTTGTTGTTGTTCAGTCATTTCAGTCCCATCCAACTCTCTGTAATCCTATTTCTATGTTTTCTTGGCAAAGATAGTGTATTGTATTGCCATTTCCTTCCCCAGCTCATTTTACAGATAAGGAAACTAAGGAAAACAAGGGTTAAACCATTTGCCTAGGGTCACAAAATTAGTAAGTGTCTAAGGCTGAATTGGAACTCAGGTTTTCCTGAATCCAGGCCTGATACTCTACCCACTTCACCACTTAGCTGCCAAATGATCTACAGAAAATATTTACATAATTTAAAAAGATATTCTTAGTTATGTTACCTGATTCTTTTTTGTATATCCCTGAATGGTAAATACAAAACTAAGATGTCATGTCACCAAAGAACTTGTCCGGAAGCAGCACCTGGTAGCTTTACATATAAAGTGAAAATGATAATAATATCTACTTCACACAGTTTTTGAAGTATTTTTTTCTTTTTAATAGTTACAAATTTGAGAATCATCCATACAAAAATTATTTTTAAGTCATGTTTGTAGAGAGTCTTGTATGTAGAGAGCTCAGAAGAAGAGATTTTAGAGAGAAATAAGAAGACTGATGTCAGAAATGAGAGAATTCCCTACTAAGGCAGGGAAAAGAAGGAGTTAGAAGACTTGCCCAACAATCTCAGATTTGCTATGGATTATTTTTATGTCTTATGAATTAGGCAAATCACTTAGCCTTGTTGATTCCCACTTACCTTAATATTTATTTTTTAAATTAAGTCATGGATATTCTTTAATTAATTTAGAATATTTTTCCATGATTATATGAATCATGTTCTTTCCCTCTCCTCTTCTCACCCCCCTTCTGCAACCAATGAGCAATTTCACTGGGTTTTACAGGCCTATTTACATATTATTAATATTTGCACTAGGGTGATCATTTAGAGTCAACATTCCTAATCATATCCTCATTCAATCATATGATCGAGCTGTTGTTTTTCTTATGTGTTTCTACTCCCAGAGTTCTTTCTCTGTATGTGAATAGTGTTCTTTCTCATAAGTCCTTTAGAATTATCCTGGATCATTGTATTGCTGCTAGTAGAGAAGTCCATTACATTTGATTGTGCCACAGTGTATCCATCTGTGTACAATGTTCTCCTGGTTCTGCTCCTTTCACTCTGCATCACTTCCTGGAGGTTGTTCCAGTTCATCATTCCTTTTAGCACAATAGTATTCCATGACCAACAGATAACCACAATTTGTTCAGTCATTTCCCAATTGAAGGGCATCCCTTCATTTCCCAATTTTTTGCCATCACAAAGAGCAAGGCTATAAATATTTTTGTACAAATCTTTTTTCCTCATTATCTCTTTGGGGTATAAACCCAGCAGTGGTATGGCTAGATCAAAGGGCAGGTAGTCTTATAAAGCCCTTTGGGCATAGTTCCAAATTGACTTCCAGAATGGCTGGATCAATTCACAACTCTACCAGCAAAGCATTAATGTCCCAATTTTGTCACATTCCTTCCAACATTTATTACTTTCATTTGCTGTCATATTAGCCAATCTGCTAAATGTGAGGTATATCTCCAAGTCGTTTTGATTTGCATTTCTCCAATTATTAGAGATTTAGAACACTTTCTCATGTGCTTATTGATAGTTTTGATTTCTTTATCTGAGAATTCCCTATTCATGTCCCTTGCCCATTTATCGATTGGGGGATGACTTGATATTTTGTACAATCGATTTAGCTCCTTGTATATTTGAGTAATTAGACCTTTGTCTGAGCCTTTTGTTATAAAGATTTTCCCCCAATTTGTTGTTTCCCTTCTAATTTCAGTTGCATTGGTCCCTTAATATTTCTTATTGCTCTAAAACTGAGACACTAATACACTGCTGATGGAGTTGTGAATTGATCCAACCATTCTGGAGGGTAATTCAGAACTATGCCCAAAGGGCTTTAGAAGAATGCCTACCCTTTGACCCAGCCATACCACTGCTGGGTTTGTACCCCAAAGAGACAATAAGGAAAAAGACTTGTACAAAAATATTTAAAGCCTCGCTCTTTGTGGTGGCAAAAAATTGGAAAATGAAGAGGTGTCCATTGATTGGGGAATGGCTGAACAAATTGTGGTATCTGATGGTGATGGAATATTATTGTGCTAAAAGGAATGATGAACTGGAAGATTTCTATGTGAACTGGAAAGACCTGCAGGAATTGATGTAGAGTGAAAGGAGCAGAACCAGAAAACATGGTACAAAGAGACTGATACATTTTGACACAATCAAATGTAATAGACTTCTCTACCAGCAGCAATGCAATGACCCAGGACAATCCAAAGGAACCTATGAGAAAGAACACTATCCACATCCAGAGAAAGAACTGTGGGAACAGAAACACAGAAAAAAACAAAAACAGATGATTGATCATGTGGTTCGATGGAGATTTGATTAAGGTTTTGATGTTAAAGATTATTCTACTGCAAATATGAATAACATGGAAATAGGTTGTGAAGCATAATACATGTATTACCCAGTGGAATTGCTTATCAGAGCCTAGAGCCAAGAAAGCAGAGTTGGGGGTTGGGGAGGGGGTCATGAATTATGTAACCATGGAAAAATATTCTAAATTTAAAAAATATTTCTTATTGTTCTAAATCTTGTTTTCCCATAAAGAAACAAGGGTAGTCAATACAAGACTGTTTACAATGGACTCATAATTTCATTGTTGTAAGCCTGTAAGAAGAAAATTCCCTCTACCAAGTGAAATTGATAATAGGGCTGCAGGTTATAATCCTAGAGATTTTCCTGGAACAATTTGTGCAGGGTTATATAGCCATTATGTGTAAGCATTTTTGAATACATGCCTTCCTGGCTCCCCACTCACTGTTCTACAAAAAGGAGGACACAGCCCTTATCTCCCGTGAGCTCACAGTTTGATTGGTATGCTCTCTTTACACATATTTCAATCTCCGTAGCTTCCTCAACTACAGTTACTTTGTACAATAAATGGCAGGACAAGTAGCTTCCAACTCAGGATCTTCCACCTCTATGGGGTAATTTGTGAGAGAATTTAAAAAGATACAGAAACTTGATTTCTAAATGTGTTCAAACTTTTTATAATTGTAATGTTATTAACATATATAAATTAGTAACTAGTTTGTAATGCATGGAAATGCTTGAGAAAAAAAAAACATTTGGATCAGAATATTGAGCGTACCATGTTTCAATCTGTGTGAAGGGAATCCTCTGGGGTTTTACCCGTTTTCCAGACCACTAGCTTTAAGTCACATGAGTGTATGTCACTTGAGTATCAAACCTAGGTCATGAGCAAAAAAAAAATAAAAAAAAAACCCGGAAAGGATCAGGTCAGGATCCGGGGGAAGATAATAAACTTCCTTTGAACTCCATCCCATATTTTCCTTTTATCCAAAGTTCTCCACAGCCAATGGAAAAAGGATATAAACACTTAGGAATTCTGATTATCTCTTTAAGTCTAATCAGATGAAGCTAACAGGTCTTTAAAGTGTCTTACCAACTTTAAGTCTCTACAAAAATTCTAGCTGTTCATTATTGTTATTTCCACTATTTTTATTATTTTTGACTCCCTCCACCATGTATATGTGGATAAGCCTGAAAAAAAGCCAATGAAATACTCAATTCCTGTATTGCTCCATAAAGTTAAAGGAAGATGAAACAGTTAACTTTAGAATAAAGTATAGCCAAAGGGTATGTTGTTTAAAGTGTATGGATACACTCTAGTTGCTTATTGAATATGGACATGCTTTCTATAATAAAAGCTTAGTCTCACAGATTCAGCTATTAATAATAGATGACATTTATATAGCTCTTTGAGGTTTCATAAATGCTTTACATACATTATCTTGTTTGAGCCTCTCAGCATAAGAGCAAGTTAAGATTCCCCTTCTCTCTTGTTCCCTCTTGATTTTCTGAGACAAAAGGTATATTCTATATCAGAAAATGGCCCACTTTTCCACTGAATTTCATTTCTGTGAAGGATCTCGGAGAATAGCTAGTCAGGCAGTGTTCTAACAACAAGGCTCTATGTAATATTTGCAGGAAATAATGATATTTATTTTTTCACACCGATTTTGCTTTTAGGTCTTCACTCTTTTTCTTGTTTTCCCTTAGGTGTCCTAGAAATTTATTGGCTAAAATTTCTCAAAGGTCCTTGAGAACTTGGACCTATTCTATTTTTATCTATGTGGATGTCTAGCATCTAACATTGAAGAAGAGTTTTTAAATTGCTTGTTCATTAATTGATTAATAATTTGAATTTCCAGTTGTCCACAATTTTTCTCTAAAAAGCAACAAAGGAATCTCATCTTTATTGCTCTTGGAAGCACTTTCCATTCAAGATTCAGCATCTTGCCTCTCTTTGCTGTGCCTGTGTACAGATGTACACATTTGAGTTTGTGTTTATCTACAATTCTTTTTTCTACTTCCTCTCCTCCTAATCTCTTGCAAACCCTTAATCATTTGACTTCTGACTTCATTCCTCAACAGTTGTTGCTTTCTTCAAAGTTCAGAAAGATCTACAAGTATAAATAGGTAGTGGAAGAATTAATGTTCAGATAAAGAGCAGAAAAGTCCATAACAGCCAAAACTTATTTTTTGACAATTTTTTGACAATTTTTACAAATAAAATTTGAAATTTGTATAAAAATCCCATTAAAAATAAAATGGAAGTAGTGAACTAAAGGAAAATATAGCATGTTTGTCTGATAAAAATCAGATATCTGAGCTTAAATTAATTATAAAATAACTAATTCAAATATAAAAGAAGAGAACAATTCTCTAGATACATCAGTAAAAAATAAAATTCTGCATCATGAATTTCTAAAAGAATACAATTAATGAAGAAAAAGGCAAATTTTAAAATGCACTAAATCACTGATAAATACAATTTCAATTAAATGAGTTTCTTCAACTGGTAAAAATTATTAAAAAAAAAAAAGAAAACAGCAACTTTGGGCAGAAAAAGAAAGGCACTCTAGTATACTTTTGGTACAGCTGTGAAATGTTCTAGTCATTCTAGGAAGTAATTTGAAACCATGACAAAATGCTTCTAAACTTTTCATATGCTTTGAATCATCAGTACTACCACTAGGATCATTCCCTTTAACTTAGCAATTTCATAATTAGGACTCTTCCTTTAAGAGTTAAGACAGGTCAAGTCAACAAATAAACTAAGTTCCAGGAAGTATGCTAAGCAATGGGGATATAGAGAATGGCACAAAAAAAAAATCCTTGCTCTCAAGGAGGTCATAGACTAATGGTTAGCACAGTGGTTAGCACAAAGTAGGTACTTAATAAATATTTATTGATTTATTAATGTGTGAAACAACATCCAAACATATATGTACAAACCAGTTTGATAAGAGTATAAATTGGACATGATCAAGATGGAAAGACTTTTATCATGAAAAGCTTATTTTAGAAGATGGGATTTCAGCTTGGACTTGAAGGAAGCCAAGGAAACCAAAATAAAGACATGAAGAAGGGAAAAAATGGGAAAATGAGCACGAGACAAAGGGAGACAAAGATCAAAGATAGAGGAAAAACCTGATATGTATCAAAAAAATTTTAGCAGCTCCTTTTGTTGTAGCAAAGAACTGGAAACAAAGGGGGTACCCTTTGACATGAGAATGGCTCAACAGATTATAGTATATTAATTGAATAGAATAGTATTTTATGTCATGAAATGACAGAGGGCAAAATTTAGACAAACCTAGAAAGGTTTTACAAATTGACAGAGAGTAATATGAAAACAAGGAAAAAAATATACAGTAACAATAACATAAAGAAAAATGATGAAATACTTAACTCTTATCAGTGCAATGACTAACCAAGATGCCACAGAACAGTGATGTTTGCCTAACTCCTAACAATGAGGTGATGGACCCAAAGTTCAGAATGATCCCCAGAATTTTTGGATTTTTCGAAAAGTGTGGATTTGTTCTCTTTGACTATGTTCATGTGTTATAAGTATTGTATAGGGGTAAGTAAGAAGGGGAACCTAGTGACAATGTCGCTCCATCTTTCCTGAAAAAAAAAAAAAGGAGTTTCATTGTACTACCTATTAAAATAGTTCACAGAGGAATACAGACAAGCAGGACATATATGAAAGTATCATGTTAAATGTATCATATGCTTTTTACAAAGCAAGTTTCACATAATTCTGTTTCTTTTTATTCTCATCAAAATATGTAAATGTTTTTCTTTTTATGATTATTCCATTAAATATTTTAAATATTGTTAATAATGATTATTTGACTTGTCAAATGTGATTCACATTTTAATGATATTTTATTTTTCCAATTACATATAAAAACAATTTTAATATTCATTAAAATTTTTTAATTTCAAAATCACTCCTTGCTTCCTCCTCTCCCAGAGACAGTAAATAATTTAGTATAGATTATATATGTGAAATCATGTAAAATATTTTTTCTATATCTGTTACTTTGTTGAACAAACCTCAAGTAAACAAATGAAAGTGGAAAATAGTATTCTTTGTTTGGTCTGTATTCAAACTCAATCATTGCTTTCTCTAGAGGAGGATGGAATTTTTCATCATTAATCCTTTGGTATTGCCTCAGATCATTTTATTACTGAGAAGAGCTAAGTTATTCACAGCTGTTCATTGTACAATATTCCTATTATTGTATACAATGTTCTGGTTCTATTTACTATGCTCTGCATTGCACCATGTAAGCCTTTCTAGGTATTTTACGAAATCTTCCTGCTCATCATTCCTTATAGCACAATAGTATTCCATTACAATCTTATACCACAACTTGTTCAGCTATTCAATTTCTCAATTCTTTGCCACTACAAAAAAGAATTGCTATTAATAAAATCTTATGAACTTTTAAAGTTTCTAAGCCTTCCTGGCCTCTCATCATTAGATACATTGAACTATCTGCTAGTGATTTGGCTAAATACGTACAGTGTTGGACTTTAAGTCAGGAAGATTTCAAATCTTGCCTCACACACTTATTAGCTTGTGACCAAGAACTTCTCTCAGCTTTGGCTTCCTCATCTACAAACTAGAGGTAATGATTGGAATTATCTTACAGAACTATATGCATCGTGTATGAAATTGTAAAAATCAAATGATAGACATATGATAAGCTCTTTGCAAACCTCAAAACACTATATAAATGCCATTGTTGTAATTATCCTCTTCTATTTTGGATTTGTTTTCCACTTTAATAGCATTGATCTCCCTAGGTTATCCTCCTACCTTCCTGACTATTCTTCGGTATCTTTCGCATATCAAAAATTTTGCCATCGTACTGCACATTGAGTAAATATCCATGATTCTATCATAGACACTCCTCTCTTTTCTCTCTGTTGTCTCACTTAGTTACCTTAAAATCCCTAAAGGTTTAATTATCATCTCTATAAAGATGACTTCCATATAGTTAAACATAATCTTTCTCCTGAGATCTAAGCCAACATAACTAACTTCCTATTGAATATTTCTAAGCAAGATCTCCTGTAGATAACAGGATATTAACAGATTCTAAACAATTCATTCTTTTCCCCAAAATCCATCCCTTTTCTCTCAAGCACCATTATTCTTTCTTGTCATCTGGAATCACAGCCTCAGTGTTATTCTTTACTCTTTACTCTGATACTTTATACTAAACAAGAGACTAAATCATGTCATTTCTAGCTCCACAACATCTTTTAGATAATTTTTTCTCCATTTCTATAACCATTCTAATTTAGTCTTCATCTGGATTATTGTAGTTGTCTCCTAAATAGTCTCTCTGTGTCTATCTTCTCTCCATTCCTATTCATCCTCCACAGAGTCCAATTTGATTTTCTTAAAGAGGGTTTTTATCATCTACTAATACCTAAGAGGTCATATATAATTTCGCGTTTGACATTTAAAGATTTACATAACCGTCCCCCTTTCTATATTCCCATTTTTCCTATGCATCCTTTCCCTCAGTACAATCTAAAGTCCAAATAAACTGATCATCTTACTCTTCCTCATATACGTTACTATTCCTCAAATATGTCACTTTTCCCTTGTACTGGCCAACCTTCATGCCTAGAATGCACAACCTCTTCACTTTCACCTCAATCCCTTGATTTCAAGGATCAAATCAAGTGAAAATTTCTTCAGGAAGTCTTTTCTGATTCCCCTCCCACCCAACTTCTGATTTGTTTCTTAGAAAAGTTACCCAATATAATCTATATATTATCTCCTCCACTAGCTTGTAAATTCCCTGGGGATATAGGTTGTTTTGATATTTTGTTTATATCTCCAGTGACTGACTTAGAGAAAACACTTAATGATAATCTATTGATTTTATATTGGTCTTTTTCTCATGAATATAGGAATTCTCCAAAGTTCTCCTCACCTCTCTTGAGTTTTAACTTAATTGATACCTCCCACTGGAAACCTTACTCAATATCTCCAGTCTTAGTGCTCTCTGGGCCTCTCAGAAAATACATATTTAAATTCATCTTCTTATTTTTTATTTATTTATCTGTGTGTATGTAGTTACTTCCAGTAGAATAGAAGGACCTTGAAGGCTGAGACTAGTGTTCTTTTGCTTACATATCCTCAGTAACTAACACTGAACCTGGCACTTGGGCTACACAAATGCTTCTGTAAATAAAATGAATGAACCATTTCCCCTCTAGGTACATTCCTTTTTTATGTGAATATATTATATAGACTCTGTGAGATATAGGTGTTTTAGAAAAAATAGTGATCTGATTGTGTAGTTAGAATTTTCTACCTCAGGATTACATTCCCTAGAATTCCTTCATCTCCTAAAATCCCTTTCCTCCTTCACCGCCACCTTGCTTGCTTACCTTGTTTGTTTATAAGTTCTGTAATGCCTCCTCTCTCCCTTTCTCTCTTTTTTCCCTGGTGCAGGGCTGAGGAAGGTGGCTTTTTGCTCTAGCCTTTTTATGTTAGTTATTATTAATAAATATTGTTAAATGTAATACTTAGAATATTGGATATTAAATTTAAAACTCACAAGATTAACTACTTTCTCATTTTTGATGAATAAAAGTTTGCATGTTTCTCTTTATGTTAAATATCCTTGGAGTAATCAATGTTACACTTAGTAAATTTAAAATTCTCTTTTCAAGGAAAGACCTTTGTTTATATAGCAGGAGTTGTGGTTAGGATTTAGAGGAAGAGAATCCACCAAGACTTACTATCATCAAAATGAGAGATTTATAAGAATTGGTATATTTAAGGTTTTTGTTTTTGTTTTGTTTTGTTTTGTTTTGAATGAAACAGGACAATGAAAGAAGATCTATTAACAGAGTAGTCTACAAAATTCAACAGAGAGAGTTCTGGGCTTCTATAGTTCCTAGCCTCACTTCTTACTTGATCTTAACTCAATGGACTCTCTATAAAGGAAAAGTTGAATGGCCTTGCTCTCTTCTCTCTTAGATAAGAGTTCTTAGGAAATGTAAGGAGGGAGAGATCATTCCAACTGAGAGCAATATGCATGACCTTCAGCTGTTTTCATGTTCCAACTCTGAAATATCTAAAGCAGTTATTTCTCCGTAATTTTTTCTTAGAATACATATTTCCAGTGGAAAATTTCAAAGTATTCTGATGCACAGACCTGAAAAATGGAGCAGGTCTGTGAGTAATATTTACACAGCATGATCCTTCTCTATTAACAGACCATTTATACATGTATCTATATTCATTCTCTTATGCTAACTCAAATGAAAGCTGATATTTAAATTTTTATTTGACATTTAATAAGCACCTACAATATAAGGAGTATTATACGAGGTGCTAAAGAGTTTCAAAATTTAGCTAAGACAAAGTCTTTGCCCCCATGAAGAAGGAGATTTTGTGGGAGAATGTGTCACATACAAAGAAACTCTGAGATCATGTAGCCTACAAGTACTAGGTGAAGTTCAAGGAACAAAAGACCATTATTGATAGGAAGAATAAGTAAAAAGTGTTCCTGAAGGAAAGAGTTAAAGGATGAGTATGATTTCAACAGGTTGACAGGAAAGAAAGAATTCTCTAGGCATGCTACATAGTATAATCAAAGTCATAGATTAAAGAAAAGATAAAGCAAAAATATTCTATATTTAAATATTTCTACAAAATTAAAAAGGAAGATATCAACATATATATTTTAGATAAAGATAACAATATTTGAGAATTAGAATCAGGGATGTGATGCTGCATTTTTAATAGTCAACTCTGGAAAAAATCTACAAAGGACACAAGTTTATTTTACATTATTAGTGTTTTCTTAAAATTAGACAATCAACAAAACAATAACTCGGGTTAAGACTTATAGTATGTGTGCATGTACAATTTGATTTAAATGATCATACTTAAAATTTGACAATGGTCTTGTGAAATAATTGGAGCTGGCTCCAGGCCACCACTGGTTGGAGGGGAATTCCACTTAAAAACATACATTAAGAGGACATCTATTAACTTCCAAAACAGCCCTTTGGCAACTGAAACTCCCTCTAACAAAGACAATGATACTTTGACCATCATAAAATTATATCCACCCTTGGCTTATAATACAGCACACTAGCTTTTGTCAGGAACATCGTACCTTTAATAGGAAGGAAGGAAGGAAGGAAGGAAGGAAGGAAGGAAGGAAGGAAGGAAGGAAGGAAGGAAGGAAGAAATTAGAGATAAAACCATTGCATGAAACTCAAGTGCAAGTAAGGCTTATTTCAGCAAAAGCTGAGTTATAACAAGGGAATTTTTAGTTTGTGCCAAAAGTTATTGGCAGATAGGTGGCATAATGAATACATTGCTAGAGGACCACAAGTCAGGAAGCTTATTATAATGACAAAACATTCTACTGAAGGGTTACTATGCCAGTGGGGGAAAAAAAAACCCTGTGGGAACTAGGTGGTTCGATGGATAGAGAGCCAGGCAAGAAGATGAGAGGACCTGGTTTCAAAATCTGACTTCAAACACTTCCTACCTGTGTGACCCTGGGCATGTCACTTAACCCAAATAGCCTAGCCCTTGCAACTCTTCTGTCTTGGAGATGATAATTAGCATTTAGTCTATAATAGACAGTAAGGGTTAAAAGAAAGAAAGAAAAAAGCCCTGATCATTCCACTTTAGGAAACTTATAACTTAAATTTACTGTAATAGATCTAGAATGGATGTCCTAGTCCCCATTGCCTTTCTCCCCACAAAAGTTGCTTTTTGGTTGTTTTTTTTAAGGTGCATACATATTTCAAATGAGAACGACTTACTGTTTTATTCTTCCCAATTTATAACATTGTCTTTAAGCGAGTTATTCAAGAGCCTCAGAAAATCTAGTGTCTCTACATATTTTATTTTACCTTCCCTTGCTTCTGTTACAATAATTAATTTCTGTTGAAATAAATAAATTAAATAAATAAAAAATAAAAATCTGATTTGGTAAAAAGCATCTTATAATTAAAAACTTCTATGTGGCATAATATGAACCAGTAGGGCTTCCTTCCTCCTTCTTTCTTCTTTCTCATCTTCCTTTCCTTCCTTCTTCTTTCTTTTTTTCATTCTTTCTCCTTTCTTTTCTTTCTTCCTTTATATATTTCTTTATTTTTCAAGTTATAACTGAAGTTTTAATTTTTTTCCAATATTAAGAATGGCAGAGGGGATGAATATTTTTGGGAAAGGTGTTATTAACCCTTCCATTTCATATTATCATAGAATTTTGACTTGCCTGATCATGTGTAAAGATCTGAATTTAATTATTTATCTGATTGAAATAAGTTTAACACAAGATAAATTACAAAACCCTAGAAGAAGATGTTTGAGAACTCACAAGAATTAGAAATAGCTAGAGAGATCAACAGCTATCTGGTTTAAGGGAAAAGAACAGAGAAATATGTATATAAACAAAAAACTTATAAAACTGCTTCAGATACAAGGGAAAGTATGCTAAGTGATAACTTGAATTAGAGGTAGTATGATTTATAAGAAATATAAGGACAATTGGTAGCACAGAAAACTGAATGAGAGGATCAAAGCTAGGAGATAAACATAAGAATCAGAATGGGTTGAAAAGTGATTTTGAAGTAGCATAAAATGGACTTGAAATACAATTATAAGTGAAAAAGGGAAACAAAAGGTACAGGGTAGTAGAAAAGTGCTCCAGTAAACAGGAGACAAAAAAGAAATTTTAAGATCGTACCTAGGTACACATCAAGTAGAAAAATAGCTAGAAGGTCTCCACTTACACAGTGACCAAGAAAACATTCTTCTTTTCACATCAGCTACAGAAGATTCCATCAAGGGCTGTCACACAGAAGTTGATAAGAGACAAGAACAACTCAGCTTGCAGTAGTGGTGACATATGTTTAAATGAGCACATAGATCTTCTTGTATTTAAAGAATAACAAGGCACCCAAGTATTGGGATTGTCATCAACATGACCTAGAGTAATACTCACTATAAATATAAAGTTGCCTGGATTAAAAAAGAAAAACAAACTCATTCAATGCTAAGGACCCTTATTGAATTCAGAATGAACCTGTATTAAATTCTGGAATCAAATGTCCTTGAACTTAATAAGGATTTAATATCTAAATGTGCTAAGTAGAGTTCAATAGAAATCAATTCAATAGCATTTATTAAGCAGTAAGCACTGAATGGATACAAGGACAAATGAGAATAGTCCCCTCCTCATAGGAATTTATTTTGCAAAGCTAGTGTAGACAAAAGCAGAGCATGAAAAAACAAAGTAAGTTGAGTGGAGAGACAAAACATAGAAAGATCTGAAAATGTGGGACTTGAAGAGAGCTTTGTGAAATAAGTCCAGAAATATGTATTCATATTGTAAAGGATAATAAATGCCAAACAAAGGAATTTGGGTCTCATCCTAGAAATAATGGGGAGTCACTGATACTTCTTGAGCAGCGAAGGGACATGGTCAAACCTGGGCTTTAGAGATAAAAATTTAGTAAGTGTATAATTTGGAAGACAAATTGGAGAAAAGGAGAGACTGACTACAGGGAAACAATTTGAGACATCATTGAAGTAGTCAAGACAAGAGGTTATGAAAGACTGAACTAAGGTGGTGAGAAGTAGAATTTACAAGACTTGTCAACTAATTAGAGGGCATGAGAAAGTCTGAGGATTTAATGAGAATTAAATCTGAGAATTTTGAGAATAAGAACCTGCATAAATATGACATTATAATTAATGATAATAATAAGGTTAGGAAGAGTGGTATATTTTGAACAAAAGAAAACAAGTTCTGCTTTGGACTATAATAATTTGAAATCACCATTTGACATTCAGAGGGTGATGTCTAGTGGGTAATTGAAAATGCAGGACTGGAGCTTAGGTAAGAAAAAATACAAAAGTTATAGTAACTCATAAACAAACAACATGATTCTCCTTTCTCTTTTGTAAGTTCTACTTTTGATAGAGTCTAAAAGTCCTCCATACTTAAAACACCTGCAGTTTAGACTGCATAAGAAGAAATCCAAACTTGGTGTCACTAGCTAGTGAGTAATCCCCTTAACAATTAATAACTTGTGTATTCCACAGAAATGGATGTGATTACAGGATCCATGGTATCATCCTTTGGCTTATATACCCATAAGGAAAAAAAATAAATTTAGGGATACTAAATTATAGTACACAATATTCCAGTGAGTTCCTCTTTTATGTCACATAGAAAATGAAAAAAAAATTTAAAAACTCACAACAAACCATGAGCTATGCATTAAAACATAGAAAGTAATCCTATTACTTCATTAAAAATCCAATGAGCCTTCCAAAATTACTGAATATCTGGGTTTTATAATATTATCCACCTCCTTGCTCTTTCCAAGGTAAAACAAAATGTTATCTCCAAATTTGATGAGTTTTTATGATTTAAGAGCCTTTGGGAAGTGAAATGGAGAAATGGCATAGGAAGAAACTGGACAGAAGAAATCCTGGTTTTAGGATCTAATAATGCCCTCCAGCACTAATATTTTATTTCTCTACTTCCTCCTAGATAATTTTCTCTAATCCTTTCAATTTTCTGATCTTTCCCAGAGTTACAGAATTGCAGAATATGGGTTTCAGAAAAAAGCTCAGCTATCATTTTGTCAGTGGCTCCCCATTGCCTCTAGGATGAGATCAAAGAATCTCTTTGGTATAATATGCCCAAGTGGTTACTAAACCTCTGCTTGAAGATGTCCAAGAAGAACCATGATTTTCCAAGGAAGTGCATTCCGCCTTTGAACAGCTTTAATTGTTAGGAAATTTCTCCTGACATGGAGCATATATTAGCATATTAGGAACTTCCACCCTTCTTTCTGGTTCTGATCTCTGGCACCAAACATAATTCTGATCCCTGCTCCATTGGGTAGCCCATCAAATACTTGGAGAAAATTATCATGTTCCCACTGAATTTTTTCTTCTTCAGGCTAAACATGCTGTTTCTTCAACCAATCCTCAGATGACATATACTCAGTACTTCTCAACATCCTCATAGTTTCCTTCTGGTTACTCCCTAGCTTATCGATGTTCTTCTTTTAACTGTAGCACACAAAACTGAATGTAATATTCTAGATAAGATCTAACAAGGACAGAGCACAGTGGGACCATGAAGGGAAGGGATGGGATGGAAGGGGATTAGACTTCCCATTTATCTTTATGGAACTTCATGAGACACAGCCTATATTCTTGGCTGGGAAGATTTTTTTTTATCTTAACTTTGTCACCCAGTATATTTGCCATCTATCCTTCCTAGCTTTGTGTCATATTTATTTTTATGCTTTAATGTATTTTCCAACTCTTAACATTGTAGGGTTTATACATTTGATTCAAAAATACATATTCTATATTTAATATTACAAAATTGAACTTTGTTCAAAAGCAAAGTAGCATGATATATAAATGTAATTGTCTAAGTATGCAAGAAATCACCTTGTAGAATATAATTCAAGAACTAGCAAATGAATTAGCCAAACCAATAATCCAAGATTAGTTTGTTCTCAATAAACAGTTATTTAAGAGTCAAGTAGCATTACTGGCAGAAGGGAAAAAGGAGGTTTCCTGCAATATAGGACATTTGTTTCATTATCTAATTATTGGAAAAGTGATGGTGATCATTGGAACCTTTTCTATCTTGTTTGTATTTCTCTCCCATTGAGCCTTCTCTTTCCTTTTTGGTCATACTTGTCCTTGAATAACAAAACATCAACAAAACTCCCTGACTAATAAATAGATCAACAATATTTATTATCGATCTATTTGGGCCTATATTTTGTGTTAAGCACAGGCATTCTCAAATGGATCTGTGGCATCATGTATTTGTGGTCTGCATCCAAAGTTCAGACTATGTAATTCATACCTGAGCATCTTTTGTGACTCATTCATATTTTCCAAGCTATTTAAAATAGGTGCTTATGCCACCATGCAAGGGCCTTCCTTTTATGTATTACCACTATTATGAAGTAAGAGAGTATCACTCTTGGGATTCTCTATCATCCTTTGTCTTTTGAATTAACAACATCTTTGAATTGAGGTCACTGAAAATGTTAGTGTACAATATGTTAATTTAATTTAATTAAGTTTTTCATAGTCTTTCTACCTCTTCACCCCAAGCAATCTATATATTGATATCTGAGATATAGCTTTTTAATGGTTATTTTTCAAATAGATATTATTGATATTGCAATATAAAAAAACCAGAGTTCCCATGGAATAATTTTCTTATTTTTTAAGTTATTATTTTATATTTTTTCCAGATCTTGCATCAGTACAATTTTTAAATAATTCTTTTCTGATATTTTGTGATGCATGTTCTTTCCTTTCCTACTTCTCCTTCCCCTCCTTTAAATAAGAGGTAATATGATATGTTATACATGTGCTATAATGCAATATATAATTCCATGTTCATCATATTGTGAAAGAAAACATATTGTTCCTATAAGGGAAAAAAGTCATGAAGGCTATAAAGTGAAAAACAGCATTCAGCATACGTAATCTGCATTGTCTCCATCAGTTCTTTCTGTGGTGGACACATTTTTTCATCATTAGTCTCTTGGAGTTCTCTTGGGTCCTTGTATTGATGACAATAGTTAAGCCATTTACAGTCGATTGTTTAACTTTTGGAAGTTATCATGCATGATGTTCTTCTGGTTCTGCTCAATTCACTTTGCATCACTTCATAATAAAACTTTTCAGGGTTTTTTTTCAGAATTTGTGTTTATTATTTCTTATGACACAATAGTATTCCATTACAACCATATACCATAACTTGTTGAGCCATTTCCCCAATTAAAGAATATCTCTATTTCCAATTATTTGCCACCACAAAAAGAGCTGATATAAATATTTTTTTTATAAATTGGTCCTCTTTTTCTTTGTTCCATTTGGGATATAGCCTCAATAGTGGTGATGTTGTTTGGTCAAAGGGTATGGACAGTATTATAAGCCTTTGGGCATGGTTCCAAATTGCTCTCCAGAATGGTTGTTTCAGTTCACAGATCCACTAACAGTGTATTAGTGTCTCATTGTTTCCATTTCTCTTCCAACATTTATCATTTTTCTTTTTTTCATATTAGCAAATCTGATAGATGTGAGATGGTATTTCAGAGTTGTTTTAATTTGCATTTCTTTAATTAATTGTGATTTGGAGCATTATTTTCATATTAACATAGTTTTTTAACATAACAACTACTTGTTCATATCTTTTGATCATTTATTTATGGGGAAATTAATTTTTTCAGAGTCCCTACTTTGAAGAAATTTATATTTTATCATGCGAGTAATTATTATTATGCTTCACCCTACTTATTCTCACAAATGTCTTTCAAATGCCCCTGAGAGTTATTATAATTTTGATTCTTCCAAGATTCCATTTTTTTATTATTTGAAGCTATCTTTTTATTATTCTAGTATTTATAGTTGAATCTATTTTTATTATTGGGAAACTATTATTTGAATCATATTTGATTCTTTAAATATATTGGATATTTTAGGCTAAGTACATACAAGTTAAGATTAGAAAAACATCTTAGATATTCCACCAAATATATTTACCCATTCAATCAACATCTATTGAGACTGATATTGTCATTCAAATGATTAGAACTAATTTAATTTCTTCCTCTCAAACCAATCTTTAATGAAAGGGAAGTAGAGATTATCATGTTCAGCTTTGTATATTGTTAGCAGATTAACATTTTTAAAAATACATATTTCAGGGGAAGCTAGGTGGCTCAGTGAATTGAGAGCCAGGTCTAGGGATGGGAGATCTTCATTTCAAATCTGACCTCAGACATTTCCTAACTGTGTGACCCTGAGTAAGTCACTCAACCCCCACTGCTTAGCCTTTGTCACTCTTTTTCCATAGAATATGTAAAGTAAGAAGTGTTTTTGTTTGTTTGCTTCTTTGTTTTAATCTCTTTCATTATGTCACTTCTCTTCTCAAAACTCTTTGATTTTTATTTTAAGGATTTTAAAAACATTGCCATACCTTAAAAGCTGAGTTATAAGGTGGCAGCAAAGGAAACTGGGTACATTATAATTTCCAAGATAGTAGGACAAATTGAAGAAGATGTGTCTATAAAGAAGTCAGAAGTCAATCAAGAAACCAAAATCAAGAAATTGGAGAAATAAGACAAATATATTTTCAAAGACCATAGAAACTATTAATGACTAAGAATGCAAAGTAGTTATAAGGGACTGAATCTAAGTTCTAATGACCATTATATAAAGAAGTTCTTAACTTTTTTCTCTTACATTAACCCCTTTTTCAGAATGTTATTTTAATGCGTAAAATATATAAGATTATAAAAGAAACCAATTGTGTTGAAATTCAGTTATTAAAATATTTTTAAAACAAGTTCATAGACCCCACCCCGTTTTAGAGCTCTTGCTTTCTATTAATCCTACCTTGCTGAGAACCAATATTAATTGACTTCAATCTAAAAATTTGCTTCCAATCATGACTGCAAATTATAGTATACAGCTGAGTAATGAATTCAGGTTTGGGGAATAGAAAAAAATGTACTCATGCCAGGATCTATTCAATCATATTTTTGCTACAACCTAATATGCATATTCCTTTCAAGGCAGAACTGGTTGATCGCCATGTTAATTCATGTACATTCTTTCCTCCCTGCCTCCATTCACCTCCTTTTCCTTTCTGTACAAGGCATGCTGATCCTTCAAGGCACAGCTCAGGTCCCTTTTTCATGATGCCTTCCCCCAATAGTCCATTCCTCAATGATCATATTTTCTTCCAAACTTTCACAGCATTTGTGCAACTACTGTACATAACTGGTTGTTGTTCAGTCTTGTTCAGTAGTGTCTTGCTCTTTGTAATCCTGTTTTGGGTTTTCTTGGCAAAGATACTTTAATACTTTGCCAGTTCCTTCTCCAGATCATTTTACAGATAAGAAAACTGAGGCAAGCAGGGATAAGTAATTTGCCACATGTCACACACAAAGTGCTGAGGCCAGACATGAATTCAGGAAAATAAGTATTCCTGACTTCAGGCCTGGCATTCTACTTATTCCCTGTGCCACCCACCTACCCTTACATAATTAGCAACATATCACTAAATTTAACAACTTAGTTCTGAGGAAAGTATCTTTATCCACTTACATTATTGATTTTATTCAAACTCAACTTTTAGCAACATAATTCCAAACTGAGAAGAGAAAACCACTTTTCTACAATCAGACCAAACAAGATTACTTATTAACTCATTTAACATTAACATCTTAATAAGTTTAGTTATTTGGATTTCTCAGACCAAACTAGAAGTGAGTGGGTTAATTGTTGAATTAGACATGAAAATAACAAAAATGTCAACTGACAACCTGACACTGAGAAAGGAAAAAAGAAAAATGAAAAAGCATGCACCAACCTGTGTTAACACATAATACAATAAGGGAAATCATAATGATGACTTTAATTCATCAAAAAAAAGTTATGTTCCATTTTCTTTGTTCAAGACATCAGGCTATAATCTACTTAATAAAGTCTTCCATTTAAAAATTATTTAATTTTTAAAAGTTGGTGCTTAAAAGATAAATTTTACATTTCATCTTGCTCTAATACATGGGAACTTATAAATGTGTTAATACTGGTCTTTGTTCTATCAAAAAAGATCCCAAAATAAATAGAATGATAGATATCTAGACCTAGATATCAAGACAGACAGACAGAGAAAGAGAGAGTTACAGAGAGAGAGGGAGTGAGAGAGGGAGAAAGGGAGGGAGAAAGGGAAGGAGGAAGGGAGAGAGACAGAGACATAGGCAGAAAGGGAAAGAGGGAGAAAGAAAGGGAAAGAAGGAGAGAGGCAGAGAGGGAGAAAGGGAGAGAGAGAGAGAGAGTTGAAAGTTAAATAGTAGATAATAGTAGATACTATTTAATAACTGATTTTTTTTTTGGAAAAAAAACCTTTCATCCTATCTATAGTCAATCTTTACAACTTTATAACATCAACTACTCTGGTCTTTGGCCAACAGATAGTCCATCAAGTGGTTCAGACTCAAAGCCTTTTTACCTTTTAACAGCCTATTAGTGGGGGCAGCTGGGTGGCTCAGTGGATTGAGAGCCAGGTCTAGAAACGGGAGGTTCTAGGCTCAAATATGGCCTCAGACACTTGCTAGCAGTGTGACCCTGGGCAAGTAACTTGACCCCCATTGCCTAGCCCTTACCACTCTTCTGCCTTGAAGCCAATACACAGTATTGACTCCAAGATGGAAGGTAAGGGTTTAAAAAATAGCCTATAAGAGCTAGCCTTTAAGTATTCAGAGTCCATTCCACATTTTAATACACTTCTGTTGAGAGATCAAAACAAACTTTATTTTCCAAAGATTTATTCTGTCAATTAGTCAACATTCATTAAGCATCCTCTATTGGTACGAGAATGATTAAGACATAATACTTGTCTTCATGTAGCTTTTAGTATAATAGGGGAGCTAACAATCATAGCATGATGTCAGAAAAGTGAGATGCCATTCTCTTGATTATCTTCTATACATCCCTGTTGTTTCATTAATGTTACTCAGTCTTTCTTATACACTTTGGATAAAGCAACTATGATCACTACTAGACAGAGTCTGAAAATTGTGACCTCTTTGTTTTGGTCTAGCAGAGGTTACCCTTTAATGAACCAAATGAAAAGAAATATCAAGAAATAAATACTTAGTATATCATCAGAGTAGAGTTATCTATAATTAATATCTATGCATATTATAGATATGGTCTTCTGGTTTCTTCTCTTACTTCTATATTCTATCTTCTGTTATTTGGTTATTTGGTAAGGTGTCACAAAGCAATTTTTTGCAATGCTCTAAATACTTTATTAGACCTTCATAACTCTGACTAAAAGTAAATGGAAGAACGCTTGTTGTATGTATATAACCTGAATACAACTCTCTACCTAGTCCTAAAGTACTACATTTCATAATCCTCTTTCAGCTTTTTTCCAATTTTCAGACTCTAACAGGTGTTTTCCTTCCTTCTCTTTCTCCAAATATTTTTTCTAATTATTTTGACTAGGACTATTCATTGGGCATTCTTATGGACCTTGTGTCTTGTAAGTCCCATGTTTCAGGCTCATGGACAAAAGACTCCCAGTTTTTTATGATTTCTGTTTCCCTATGTATCCTTAAGATAACAATATATTTAAAAATTCTATCCAACATAGTTATTACAAATACCTCTGAGAGGGCCTTCACTCACATATAATCCACCCCAAACCTTAGTCATTTAAACACTTTGATAATATAATGTTTCACTTGGGCAGATTTATGATATTATTAGCATCCATAACTCAATAATCATCTCTGTTTAAAAAAAAGAGTTAGGGGAGAGAGAGCCAGATGGGATAGTGGTAGATACACTTGGGGATCCCCCTAAATACTTAGCCAGGTATTCTAACCTCTAGTAAGTAAAAGTGAAACAGAATCACTTTCTCTCACTGGGTCAGTTGCACAAACATCTTGGAGACAATTGATATTAAAAAACAAAAGATCATCTCTTTTATTTTAAGAGGGGATACAAACTGAGGATCAGAACAAGGGGTCCCTAACTCTAAGGGATCTAGCTAGTTTCCCAAAATCCTCTACATCCATCACAAGAGGGAGCCTTCTGTTCTTCTGGCTAACTTACCAGCTCCCTGTTTCTATCTATGTGTTCCTCAAAAATCTGATTAAGCTACCTATCTATGACCCTCAGTAGTTGGTTAGATTTATTTCCCAAAAGCCGTCTTCAAAAACTTATGAATGATCTCTAATGGCCAAGTTCACCCCAGGGAGTCTAACCCCTGAGGTAAAACCTCAAAGCCAATCTGACAAGATTTTTTTAGATAAAACCTTCTGGAAAGCACAGCAGGTATGGTCAGATCCTTTTCTTTCCCAGTTAAATAGAGTACCTCCAAAGATGAATTAGGGGTTTACTCCTCCACAGTCAGGTTGAGGTAGATGAGCTCCAATAAACCCACCTTTCTTCCATCATTCCTGGACAGTAAGCCCTCAACCTCCTACAGGAAGTCACCACTCCCTAGCAGTTGTCACTCCCAAACTGTTCCTCCTTTGCCTTCTGCTTGCTAAAGTTCTTTCCCTTGAGTTCTTAGGTTGTGCCTTAAAGACAGCCTTCCTCTTCTCCTAAATCTTCTCTTCTCTTTATCCTTTTCCCATTGCACTGCTCAGATGGTGCCCAAATCAAAATACCCAGCTCAAATCTCTTTCCTAAGAAAGAGTTCCACATAACCAACAGCCTTTTTGACATCATAAATGATATATCCAATAGTCTTCTCAAACTCAAACACAACCAGAGGAGAACCTGTTATTTTTCCCCAGGGCCTCCTCTATTCCTGTTACTATCAAAGATCCAATCATCTTCCCATCACCCAGGTTCATAAGCCTCAGTGCTGTCCACATTAACTTCTCACTTGCTTGTACCCCTGTTCTAATAAGGTGGGGAACTACACTGGATACATTGCTTGATATCTACAAATTATCCCAGTTCTCTTCCTTAAAGGAAAGCTCAACTTTGAACTTTCCTTCACTGGGCTCAGCGTACAAATTGTCTTGGAGAGACTTGTATGATAAAATAAAATGTCTATTTTATTTATATTATAAAGGTTTAACTATAAGGATTATACAGTAAGGATACCTTAGCACTAAGGGAACTAAATAACCACCCATTCTCCTTTTGTCGCAAGATGCAGTTCTTCTGATTTGAGAATTCACCCAAGCTACTCTATTGCTGCTTATACTTACTAAAATTCCCCCAAAACTATCTAAAACAAACTAACAAATTCTTATATAAGTTCGGATATTTATGTCTTAAAGCTGTCTCCAAGTTATTAAAAGTAGAAAGGTCAAAAATGGTTGAGGCTTAATGAAGCTGAGCTGTAACTCTGAAGAGAAACTCAGAGTTCAAAACACAGACAGGATCTTCTTGGTCTTCTTCAAATCAAACGTTGTATCAATAATAGATAGTAACAGGTTCTCTTCCTAGTGTTTTCCAAAGTATTCAAAGGAAAATACACTAAGATAAAGCAGGGTTTTTACTCCTTTCCTCTCAAACCCAAGTCTGTGATTAGAGAGACAGAAAAAGACAGCTAGCTGACCCTTTCTTCATCCAGGGCTAACTGTCACTTCACTTCTCTGCTCCTCCCCTTTCTGCTTACATTCTAAACCTTCCACAGAATTCCTTGCATCAACCTCTCTGTAGCTCCTAAGACAACATTCCACATATTCCTTAACTTAGCAAGCTTAGCCTTATCAAAATATGTATTTTTAAAATCTCATTCTTATACCCCCCCAAAATCTAATCTGGTATCAAATAATGTGATTTCTTCCTTCATATTTCTCATTTATGATCTCTTCTCTTTATTCACACAGCTGTAAGGAATTACATTCTATGCTTGGACTAAATATATGAGAATTCTAAATGAATACTGTGGTCGCTGTAAAATTAATGCAGCCCAAGTCAAAAATGACTTTTAGCAGCTTTTATTTACAAAAAGGGTGGAGAGAGTGAACGTGGAGAAATAAAAAGGAAGGTAGAGAAGATGTCTAGCCTATCAGGGCTTGTTAACCCTCGACCATAGAGCCTGGTGTTCCAACTACATGGTTTCCTCCAAGAGGGGACGGCCTCTCCAGAACTAATCTCTCCAAAGGACAGGAAAGGAAGGCCAGCTGCTCACTCACACAAGAAATAGTCCAAGAGCCAAGGTCCCAAGTTGAAGCCAAGGTCCAAGTCCAGAGTTACCTCTAAGAGGCAGGTCACCAGCTGAAGCTCCAAGCTGAAAATGCAAGCCAAAGACTACTGGAAGACTCAAACTGAAGATGACTCTCTAGCCAAAGGTTAGGGCTTTTAAAGTCCTTTTCTTCCCTTCCCCTCTTCACAGGGGACAATCACAGCTTCTAAATTGCCTAGCACTGCCCAGAGAGGCAGTGTCTGTGGGATTCACACCTCACATCCTCTGAAGGTGTCAACTCTTATCGAAAGGATTCACAAATTCCTGACTGAATTTCTGAGGGTGGAGCTCTCTAAGTGGCTTGTGAACTCCCCCACTTAGTGCCAAATCGAGGTGTTCAATCTTTGGTTGATTAATTCAAAAATAGGCAAAGGGAAAGTCAATCCCATATTCACAAGGTCAGCACTTATACAAGTCTTCATACCACTTAGACTATTACAATTATCTTCTAAATGGCCTCACTATCTAATTTCTCTCACATTCTAGTTTATCCTCCACCCTATTGAAAAAGTGATATTCCTAATATCCAGGTTTGACCATATAAATAGATTCTTTGAAGGTAAGGCATATGAACATTTGAAATTTTTTTCATGTAGTATATAAGCTCATACTTGTATTACTTACCTTCAAAGTTGTCTTCGAATGGAAAATTGTTTCAGACTTCATTTTGTATGTTGTGTCACTCCAAAATTCATTTTGAAGTTTTAGTTCTAAGTTGTTTGGAGAGAAATTTGGAAGAGTTTAGCTAAATCTCTGCCTTTGATCTACCATCTTGTCTCAATCTGCTCTATCTTCCACTTCATAAATTGTAAATCTATCTGAATTGTAATCTTTTTGTGGAACATATAAGATCACATTATTCCTCTGCTTAAAGATTTCTATTGAATATCTCTCAGCCAGGCATATATGGCCCTTGACCTTGTAACTCCCATCTACCTTTTTTAGGCTTATTTCATTCTACGTGCCATCATGAATTCCAGATTCCAGACAAGTTGACTATTGTTTGCCGAATTTAATACCTTATGTTTTTGTATTTCCATTATTTTCCTCCATGCCTGGCATATATACTCTCTTTATCTCTACTTTTTTAAAATCTTTTACTTAAAGGCTTATCTCAGGAGGCAATTTCTCCATGAAGCCTTCCCTAATCCTAACAGTTTTCATTTTTCTCCATTATAAAACTTTCTTGTATTATACTTGTTTATGTATATCAATCTTGTGGATTTTAAAATTAATATTCAATATCTACAAAGTATAACATTTATAGAGTTTTATTAATATTTAACTAGAGAGTTAGAGAACACAGAGAACGTTCCCCACTCACTTCATGTGGAAGAGAGAGCTAGGGCAACAAAGACTGGTCACCACTCAATTCACATGGAAGGGAGCAGGAGAGGGGCATTACCACAAACTTATACACAATCATGCAAAAGACTCATGTAAATAGGAAAAGGAATTGTGGGTAATACAGAAAGGTATTCCTTTTCCAGTTCCAGGGGTTCAAGATTTTCCAGTTATACAATCTTCTCCACTTCCCATCCCACAATAAAATATAAGCTACTTGAGGATAAGGATTTCTTTCATTTTATCTTTGTATCCCCAATACCCGGCACACAGGTTATGCCTTGAGAATGGTAGTGGGTACTTAATATATATTTTTTTAATTTGTTAAATAGTAGATACAACACAACCATTGCATCACCTGTATTATATTCATTATTTGTTCTTGGGGGAACCTTCATATGTGCAAATAACACTTGACCAATAATTATATCTATGACTATACCATATATGGTGAATGTCTATTGGAAGATGTTTAACATCATATTAGAATTCTATAAATCTTTGATAATCTTTTATTTCATTTCCATGTAAGTGAAAATATAGGGATACTCTCATAAGATGCATTACAAAATTTAAAAGAATTTAATAAAGTAAATGACAGTTAGTTGATTGTGATTTGTAGTACATTTATTTTATAAGTTCAAGTAATTCTCAATCCAGACAGGTTTTAAAATATGATAGGGGAGAATGAAATGTTTTATTATTCTTTCTTCCAATCTTTTTACTTCATAAACTTTTAATTAAAATCGAGAGCAATTAAGAGATACATGGTGGGTATAAATATAAACCATATACAAGGTATTTCCAATGATGACAAGTGCAAAAAATGGTATAATGTAAACTAGAAACATATAAATGGAAAAAGAAATGGGATGTTTGGATAGCAAGAGTGAGAGATTGCCAGTGGTTAGCCCAAGAACTGCACTGGTAGCCTTGCAAAAAAAATCTAAAGATATGCCTTCAGAACATCTTCTCTAATGAATTTATAGAATGGGGATGAGATTTCCCAGAATGAAAAGGTGTGAATGAGTCTCTGTCTCAACTTCAATAAAGCACATGAAAAAGTCTTTCAGCATATACTATTACAAAAGATAAGAAATGTGGACTTGATAGTAGTACAGGTAAATGGACACAGAGTTGGTTGAATGGTGATATAAGAAGAGTAGCCATTAATAGATTCATGTCAATTTAGATGGAGATTTCCAGTGATTTTTCCTTGACTGATGTTTTCTGATTGATTCAATGACTTGGATGAATGCATAAATGATATGAATATATAGGATTTGCATAAGACAGAGAAATAAGAGAACTTGTATTAGATGGCAGAGTCAAAGTTCCAAAAAATTCCCAAAAAGCTGAGACAATCACCCAAAAGCAAGGGGACAATGTATAATAGGGAATATGAAGTCTTTAATTTGTACTTTAAATGTTAATTGTATAATACATGTGAGGGAAGAAGTGTCCAGGAAGGCAAAGCTATGGACATTTTATACTACTTAATATAGGCATAGGGTCCAAAACAATGAAGGCTTTCCATCTATCCTTATTCTTCCCTAATTATACCAAATCTCATGTCCTGTACTTCATTCTGAACACTACATTTAGGGAAGGGCATTTTCAAAGCAGAACACCTTTCCATAAAATGGAAGACATGGTGGTAAAATTAGGAAACAAGAAGTGGTTGAAGACTTGATGTGTTGACCATAGAACAGGGAAGATATAGAGGGCATGTTAGTCAATGATTATTTGATAGGTCATAATGGAGGAAAATATTTATATTCTGAATTTAATATTAGGGGGTAGAAACATAGGTAGAAGTTGTAGAAATGTGTAATTAATTTTATTATAAATGATTGCTTTTTTAAAAATGAGAGCTACTTGAAAATACAACAGGTTACCTTGATAGATGGAAGCTTCTTTCTCATTAAAAGATTTTGAGCAGAAGCTGAATGAGTACTGGGTATGGATTAAGTAGAAAAGAATATTATTAATTACTAGTTGGGTTGTAAATGGTCTTTAACATCTCTTCTCGCTCTCAGATTCTATGATTCTAAGCCTGAATCTCAGAAAGTTTTTATTACTCCCTTGAAAAGTTACTTTTCTGGGTGTTGGTAAGTTATTTTTCAATTATTGAAGCATAATAGCATTTGAGATAAAATGCTTCTCTGGATTAGTCTGACACCTGGTAATTTGAGGGGTTTTATCTATATTTATCTTTGACTAGAACATGTTGTCTTTCTGCCCTCATTTATATAAAATGCTTTTATTTTTCTTCCATTCATTTGTATAATCTGTGGCTTAGTTTCATCTTAAATGCTGATAATTGGTACATAGAGGCAATCATTTAACTTGGCATTAAACTTGCATTTAAGAAAGCAAAATGATGTGATGGGGTGAAGGAGGAGTGGCAGGTTCTCTGTGGCCTTAAATGTCTTTGTGAAAGAAAATCCAAAGTTAATAAAAGTCATTTATATGGTAAAAAAAAATGATCATTCACAAATTGTTCTGGGAAGTGAAGGGATTGAAATTAGAATCATTTTAAACATTTATATGGCTATAACTTTTATTTTAAAATATTAAAACAATTGCTTAGAAAATTACATGAATATACATGAAAATATATTGTACATTTCTATAGGAAGATGCTTTATTTGTTGGTTGAATCCTGATCACTGCCCCTATTCACAGCACAATGTGAATTCAGCCTGTGTAGCATAGCTAATGGTCTATTTCACCCTAATGTTTTTGAACAAGTAAACATTTGGTGCCTGCATTCTTCATTAGGGTATGTTAGTGCATATAAATTGATGATAAGAAATGATGATTAGTCTGAAGAACCAAAAAAGGAAACAAAAGTACAACTTTTATAAAGACAAAATTCTGCATTCTATGCACAAGGACTTTTTTTTCGTCCTTAGTTAAGCTTCTTTGTAGTTTGACCACATTAGAATTTATTCTGTGAACTGCCTTTCAAACTCTGCTTTGCTCTATTAAATTCCTTTACTTCAGTCTACTCTGGGTGCAATTTAGTTACATTCCACCATCAAATAGGATTTTGGATATGAGAGCCAAACTGCCCATATTATATAAGGGTGCAATACAAAGTACAAGAAAGGAAAATCTTGAAATAGACTTTCTTCAGCTTAATTATAAAGAAAGCTATGATATCACAGAATCTCAGGTTTAGAAAGAACCTCAAAAGCCAATAAAACCCATAAATGAGCAAAAATATTCGATGCAATTTCCTCATAATGTGATCATTCAGTCTTAGTTTGAATACACCTAAAGATGGGGAGCTCACTAGCTTCCAAGGTAGTTCTTTAGGATAGTTCAAACTATTAAAGTGGTTCTTCCTTATTTTGAGCACAAGCTTCTTTGCAATTTGTACCCTAAAGTTACTCAAAATCATAAAATCACAGTACTTCAAAATTTAAAGACACTTGACGGGAGGTCCTGGGTTCAAATCCGGCCTCAGACACTTCCCAGCTGTGTGACCCTGGGCAAATCACTTGACCCCCATTGCCTACCCTTACCAATCTTCCACCTATAAGTCAATACACAGAAGTTAAGGGTTTAAAATTTAAAAAAAAATTAAAAAAAAATTTAAAGACACCACAATGGCCGTTTATTCCAACCCTTGTCCTGAAAAATTGTTCTCACTGCTGCATATCTGAGAAGCAGTTTTCTCTCCTTTGCTGGAAAACCATAAATGGATGGCAACTAATTACTTCCAGAGTCCATTCCGCTTTAGTACAGGTATAATTTTTTTAAGTATTTTCTTTGAAACCCTTTGCTCGAAAGACCAACAACATGGGACTCTCTCATCATTGGTCAAGATTAATTACTCGATTTTCCATTCCTATGTGAGAAAAAGAGTGAGAGAGGGATAGGAAAGAGATGAGGACTCAGACTCTCCTGGCTTCTGACTACAAAAGAGATAAGTAAATCAATACAAGATTAGAACCATTATAAGATTATTAAACCAAGATTAGAAAGGAAGCAACAAACTGGGGGGGGGATTTATAATAAATTTCTCTGACAAAGGTCTAATTTCTCAAATACATAAAGAACTAAGTCAAATTTATAAGAAACAAGCCATTCCCTACTTGACAATTGGGCAAGAGATATGAAGGCAGTTTTCAGAGGAAGATATCAAAGCTATCAATAATCATATGAAAAAATGTTGTAAATTCTCTTGATTAGAGAAATGAAAATCAAACAACTCTGAGGTACCACCTTGCCCCTAACAGATTGGCCAATATGACAGTAAAGAAAAATAATAAATGTTGTAGGGGATGTGACAAAATTGGGTTGTGAATATCAATTCACAACCATTCTGGAAGACAATTTGGAATTATTTCCAAAGGACTTTAAAAGAATGAATATCTCTTGATCCACTAAAACCATGACTATGTCTGTATCCCAAAGAGATAAAAATAGTGGGGATGGGCCTGTTTATACAAAAAAAATTATAGCTTCACTTTTTGTGGTGGCAAAAAATTGGAAACTAAAGAGATGTCCCTGGATTGGGGAATGGCTGAACAAATCATGGTATATGATAGTGATGGGATACTATTGTGTTATAAGGAATGATGAATCAGTTGATTTCTTTTAGAACTGGAAAGACCTATATGAACTGATGTGGAATGAAATAAGCAGAACCAGTAGAACATTATACGTAGCAATGGAAACACTGTATGCTGATCAAATGTAGTAGACTTTGCTACTAACAGCAATACAATGTTCCAGGACAATTCTGAGGGACTCATGAAAAAGAATGCCATCTACCTCCAGAGAAAGAATTGTTGGAGTAGAAATAAAGAAGAAAACATATGATTTATTACTTGTTTACTTGGGTATATGATTTGAGGTTTGGTCTTATAAGATTACTCTCTTACAAAAAAATGAATAATAGTCTTAAGTGACAATACATGTATAAATCAGTAGAACTTCATGTCAGCTCCAGAAGGGGGTAGGGAAAAGGGGAGGCAGACAACATGAATTATATAATTTTGGAAAACTTATATGTAAATTTGTAACTGGAATAAAATAAATTTAAAAAGAGATGAGTAATTCCAACCTCTCTTCAGGTCCATAAAGGGAGAAAAGATTCTGGGAAGAAACTCACATGTAAAACTAAAACTTAAATCATGTTCCTATTTCCAGATTATTACATTAAAGACTCAAAGATGATTGCTGGATTGCTGACTAAGAATTGGTGTGGGAAAACGGCTGGAGGATGGATTCTTATCATAGGAAACATCCTTTCCTGTGCCCTATAAAAGTGAGCCTTGGAAATGACGCCCTTTTGTTGTATAGGACCCTTCTTTTTCCTATACTTTCCTTTCTTTGGAATTTTAGTAAAGTGGAAGAAAAATAGACTCCATCCTCCATTCTATCCCTACCCCCTCACACACACACACCTTCATAGGCAGAAATGGCAGAAACACATGGCAAATGTGATATTTAACAAAGGTAGAGGGTTGACAACCTACTTTTTTCTGATTTTATGTTTCCTTTTTTGAACACAGGTCAGCAACTAGCAATCCTGAGAATGGATTTTTCCATCTTTTTCATTTACGTTGTGGATAATACTGAGTGGCTGAGTATCATATCATTTTCTAAGAGACATAAGATTTCTGTGACAACATATTTATATACAATGAGAAGACAACCATCAGAAATCAGCCTGCTACTTGGGGACTAAAACCACACAATGAAACAGTCAGGAGGTTTAGGCCTTGCCAAATCTTAACAGTTGTTTGCAAGTGCAAGTTAAAAGCAAATATAAAATATCACTTCCTCAGTTTCCCAAAGGACCTTAACTTTTGAGAGAGAGTACAATGAATGTAACAGATTATTTGAATGTTTTATGTTTAATATTTGTTTATGCATGCCTGTGAGTCCTTTGCATCTTCTGTGGTTTCTGTAGTAAAGGAAATACAAAGTTATCTCATTCAATATATATTCTTATACTGAGTACTTTTGTGGCAAGGAAGGCTATTACTGCATTTGAGGGAGCCCCTAGACATGAATCGTACCTAAGCTTTGTTTTAGAAATTTACTCAGAATTTTACTCTCAGGACAGGAGAGGGAGACAGACCCCTTTGGGTTATGCAACCCCTAGTGTGGACCTTGATCAATGTGAACTCAGAGTCTCTTAATGGGGGAGCAGAAAAGGGCACTGGGTCATGCTGTGACATTAAAATATGTCTTCAGAATCTATTTTGTTCAGAACATTCTTTTATGTTAGGTTAAAACTAAAATTGGGAAGAATAGTTATATAAGGTTATTATAATAATACCATTGAGAGGCAATGGTAGCCTACATTTAGGTCTTGAAAGTAGGATTAACAAGGTCTAGATCAGTGATGGACAAAATGCAGCCGGTGGGCCAGATGCGGCCCCCTGAAATGTTCTATCCAGCTGCACTACATTATTCCTAATCTGACGAATACAATGAGTAGGATACAATACAATGAAAGTTCGAAAGAATTGCCTTAGAAAGACTGACAGATTCCTTTCCTTTTGCCCCCTCTTTAAAAAGTTTGCCCATCACTGGGCTAGATAGATGAAAGAGGAATTAAAAGAATCAGTTAGCATGTTTGAATACACAACCAAAACCAGAAAGATGTCAAAAGACTAAAATAATGAATTAAGAAATGCACTTTCATATTTTAAAAATCAGTGAAGTAAGGCATTCTTATCATGAAATATCCCCTCCAGCACCCTTTTTCTCATTGATAAATTCTCGGAGACTACATTTCATGAGGAATTCCAAGCCTGCCTGCCTTCCCTTTGGGGCCCTTTTCCTGATCTGGGGATCTACAAAATCATGTGCTCAGAGTGGGCCTTTCCCTAGAACACTTTTCAACTCCCTTTTGTATGTCTCCAATTATAATTTAAACTTCATGAGAGCAAGGATTGTTTTTCTCTTTGCTCACATTTATAACCCCATCATTGAAAACAATGCCACACTAGACACATGATTTTGAGACCAGATTTGAACTTAGGAAGATGTCTTTCTGACTCCATATCCTATCTTGGACTTAGCTGCCCATTTATTCAGTTTAGGAACTCCTTAAAGGGAGGAATGTTGCTGAAAAGGGGAACTCAGCATTCCCCAAAGAGAACTCAAAGGAGTTTCACAAGGTTGAGGTCTCTTACTTATCTCTTAACTACTTTTCTGTGCCTCTCATGCAGGGCAGGGTATTCATCTCTATCAGAAAAGAAAGAGTCCCACATCAATGATCTAAGGTACATTTGAAGGCAGAATTTGAACCTAGGTACTCTGACTCCAGAACTAGTACCCTTTACTCTGAATCAGTGCCTTCCTAATAATGATAAGGAAAATATTTTCAGCCACTCACCATTTTGCTCCTATCATATGAAAATCATAAATCCAGAGCTAGTTAGTGAAAAATGAAAAAGGCTGGTGACTTCTGCCCTACTTACTGCCAGTAACAAATCACAGCTGGGCTTTCTTCTGATCTCTCTACAAAAGAAAGATTAGACTTTTAAAAAATATAGAACATTAGAAGCAAAGAATTATAGTTATAGAGAGGCAAAATATGGCTTGATTAAAAAAATGACTTTGTCAAGGTCTGAGCTGATTTGAGAAGAGAATGGAGAGCTTCAAGGTGCTGGACTATCTTTCACTAAAGATCTTTAAGAAGAGATGTTACAACTATATATTGTGGATATTACTGTACCTGGGGCTTCTTCTTCACACACAGAGTTGGGTTAGATGATGTCCAAGGTCTCTTCCCACTTGTGGTTCCATGACCTTGTGATTCTCTAATTTATTTTAAGCCAACTCAAATTTCAAAATTTCATATCAAAGTAATATGAAGAAGAGGTTGAGTTTTGATCTTACTCCCTCATTCTTGTTTTCCTGAATTCTCCCTGCCTTCTGAAACCATCTTAACCAGTTTGTACTTGTTTAAAATTGCCTTCTAGGTCATAGTTCTACTTTAACTTCTACCAAAAAAAATGGATTACCTGACTATGATGGTCAGAGCACAGGACTAGGCACTTAATTAGGAACAAAGATAAAGCAAGACACGTTCTTTGTCTTCAGTGCTCACCACAGCAGAGCTTTCATAATTGCTCAGGAAGTTAATAAGGGGTAACAGTAGCTCTCCAGCTGAAGGGAGTTCAATAGAAGCTTGAGCCCTGCTGTGCACAGACTGGCTTTAAAACTCACTTGTATTAATAGAGTGGAAAGTGTAGCAAATTGGAGCCTTCTTTGGTTAGTTCAAACCCATGACATGACAGGTATTGAACCCTTGATTCTTATCACTTGTACTTTGCCTCTGGACTTGGCAGTGCCCTTGGTTTTGACATAGCCTCCTCTTCGAGCATCGCTTTGCCTCCAGACCATTCAAATTCTGAAACCAACAATTTGAACCTTGACTATTGCGCCTCACTACTGACACTGAGTTTGCGGTCCAGGATCTCCAATGAGGAATCTATCTCATGTGACAAAACTAGATTCTTTCCTCACTCAAATATACTCCAGTCCTAATTCACTGTCTCCAACAAATCCTGATTTCTTGGCTTGTTAAAATGGTCATTAATGTGATACTGAGTGTTTGAGGGCCCTGTTCAAAATCAGCACAATATATTGTGTTGGAAAAGAATGATTCTGCCTTCCTAAGCCTGTGTTTTCATGGAAATCTTCCCTTTTTTCTTGGATCACACACACACACACATATACAGAGTCAGAGACAAAGAGACAGAGAAAGACAGAGACACAGAGACAGACACAGAGAGAAAGAGAAAGACAGAGACAGAGACAGAGTCAGAGAGAGAGAGAGAGAGAGAGAGAGAGAGAGAGAGAGAGAGGGAGAGGGAGAGGGAGAGGGAGAGACTAACTATCACAGATAGTCTCAAATTAGGAAACTTGGCATTGTTACTCCTTTGCTTATTTCAACACGGGCAGATGTAACCTTTGTAGGAAAATCACATTTCAGTAAAGGACATCAATAATCTGGAATGCAAAGAAAGGTGGGACTTCCGGTTAAGATGGCGGCAGAGTAAGGAGCAGCTGCTCGATCTCTCCTGACCGAACCACACAGAACCCCTCAAGGGGAAATAAAAATGAGTCCAGAGGAACGAAGGAACCCCACAACAGGGCGCAGCATTGAAGGTACGCAGAATCGGGGCATTTCCACACTTTAAAGGGGTGAAACAGTTCACACTAAAACACGAGAGGAAGAAGCCCCTCCCCCACCCCCCACACCGGCCAAGCTGGTAAACAGGACTGGGGCAACCAGATAATCACTGGCAGCCCCTGAGCCCGTACCTGTGCACTGCAAGACGAGGGACCCCAGGTGGCTGGGACTCTCCCTGAGCGCCCACGTGGGTGAAGGCACCGCCTGGGGCCCGGACAAAGGCCCCTAAAACTCGGCCTTTCCCAAGCACTGAAGGCATCACCTCAGGTGCGAATAAAGATCTCCAGCCCACAGACTTTCACTACCTTCTGCGGGGGTGAAGGCAGGGCCCTAAGAGCATCTGTGCAGGCAAAGGCAGTGCCCTAGGCTTGGATAACGATCTCCAGCCCAGGCTTGGACCTCCAGTGAGGACCTGGTGCAGACCAGAGCGCAGCTGTGGAAGCAGCCCCAAAGACTGCTGAAGGAACCTCGGGCAGAGGGGCAGACCGGGAACTACCAGGAGTACCAGGAGGCCTGACCCCGAGGACAAGGAGACCAGACCCCCCCCCCCCCAAGCTTGCAAGGCCCAGGCAGACCCGGGTGCAAAGACAAAGCGGAAAAGGGGCGGGGCTAACAATGGCCAGCAATAAGGAAATCCAGAAGAAAAAGACCATCAAGAGAAACTCTGGAACACTGGACAACTTCTACACAGAGAAAATCCAGACAACAGAGGAGGGAAAACAAAAATCCAAACCTCCCCCAAAAAATGAAAGCTGGTCACAAGTTATAGAAGAGTTTAAAAATGAAATGCTAAGGAAGATGGAAGAAATCTGGCAAGAAAATAACAGTTTAAAAGGCAGAATTTCGCAATTGGAAAGTGAGACAAGACAACTGAAGACCAAAAATGACCAGATTGAAAAGGAAAACCAGTCCTTAAAGGCTAGAATCGAACATTTAGAAACCAATTTAGAAACCAATCTCAAGACAACAAGAACAAATAAAACAAAGTCAAAAGACTGATAAAATAGAAGGAAACATGAAATATCTCAAGGAGAGAGTGACAGACCAAGAAAACCGGTCTAGAAGAGATAACTTGAGAATCATTGGTATTCCAGAAAAGGCAGAAATTAATAAAAACATGGACTCCATACTCAAAGAAATTATTCAGCAAAATTGCCCTGAAGTTCTACAACAAGAGGGCAATATAGACATTGAAAGGATCCATAGAACACCCTCTAAACTGGACCCAGAAAAGTCAACACCCAGAAATATAATAGCGAAATTGAAGAGCTTTCGAGTCAAAGAAAAAATCTTACAAGAAGCCAGAAAGAGACAATTCAAATATCAAGGAGCACCAATAAGGATCACACAGGATCTGGCAGCCTCAACACTAAAAGAACGCAAGGCTTGGAATACAATATTCAGAAAGGCAAGAGAACTGGGCCTTCAGCCACGAATCAACTACCCAGCGAAACTAACCATATACTTTCAGGGGAAAGTATGGGCATTCAACAAAATTGAAGAATTCCAAGTTTTTGCACAAAAGAGACCGGGACTAATTGGAAAGTTTGACACTCAACCACAGATATCAAGAGAAAGATGATGAAAAGGTAAATAAGAAACAGAGGGAAAAGAAAGAAAACTCATAGTCTTTTAAGCTTGACTCTTTAAGGGCATAAATAAGATCTAATTATCTGTATTACGAGGTGGAGAAATGCTATGTATAATTCTCTGTAGTGAACTCTATACACTATTATAATATTCACTATTATAGCAACCAGAAGAATAATTCATAGGGAGAGGACAGGATACTAAATGGTCTAAGATGACATGGGGGGTGGGAAAGAGGGGAGGAATAGTAGGGGA
>NC_058131.1:76350101-76406138 GCF_016433145.1 Gracilinanus agilis
AACAGACATGTACAAAAATATTTATAGCTGCGCTTTTTGTGGTGGCAAAAAACTGGAAAAGGAGGGTATGTCCTTCAATTGGGGAATGGCTGAACAAACAGTGGTATATGCGGGTGATGGAATACTATTGTGCTAAAAGGAATAATAAACTGGAGGAGTTCCAGGCGAACTGGAGAGACCTCTGGGAACTGATGCAGAGCGAAAGGAGCAGAGCCAAAAGAACATTGTACACAGAGACTGATATACTGTGGTAAAATTGAATGTAATGGGCTTCTGTACCAGCAGCAATGCAATGACCCAGGACAATTCTGAGGGATTTATGGTAAAGAATGCTACCCACATTCAGAGGAAGGACTGCAGAAGAGGAAACATATAAGAAAAGCAACTGCTTGAACGCATGGGTCGGGGCGGACATGATTGAGGGTGTGGACTCGAAACTACCACACCAATGCAACCACCAACAATTGGGAAATTGGTCTTGATCAAGGACACATGACAAAACCAGTGGAAAAGTGCGTCGGCCATGGGTGGGGGAAGTGCGGGGGGTGAAGGGGAAAATAGGAGCATGAAACATGTAACCATGTTAAAAATGATTATTAATAAATGTTAAAAAAATAAAAATAAATAAAAAAAATAATCTGGAATGCATTTAAATAAGAATAACCACAGGATAGTAAAGGCTCATGGAACCATAATACCAATAATTGGCATTTAAATAAGCAACTAGATTGCCCAGTGGTTAGACTGCTGGACTTGTCATGAAGCCTATGATCTATTCCTGCCTCAAAAATTTATTAGCTATGTGACTCTAGGTAAATAATTTTCCTTCTCTCAGCTTCAATTTCCTCATCTTTAAAACAGGGCTATCATTAACACCTACCTTAGATGTTTATTGTGAGGAACAAAGGAAATAGTCATTAATACTAATAGTTAAACATTTTTATAGTGCTTACTATGTATCAGGTATTGTGCTAAATCCTTTACAAATATCATCTCATTTAATGATCACAACCCTGATAGATAGGTGTTATTATTATCCCCATTTCATAAATTAGGAAACTGAGACAGAGGTTAGTAACTTGCTCAGGGTCACACAACTAGAATGTCTGAGATATTATTTGAAGGTTTTTGCTGATGTTTAAAAGCTATTCAAATTCTAGTTATTATAATTATATAGCATATAAGGTTTCCAAGTCACACAAAAACTCAAATTTCCCAAGTAATCTTCAAAACAAATAAGTACAATGAAAATTATTCCCAGTTTTTAGATGAAAAGAAAACTAATGCTCAGGGAGATTGTGATTACTCCTGGTCATGTAAGTAGTACATGTCAAAGTTGGGATTTCATTCTAGATCTCTCTCTTCATTTCAGATCCAGTGCTAGTTATGTTATAATGCACTACTTCCCTGAAACATGATAAAAATCTGTTAAAGGAAGTGGGGATGTTTATCCTGAAGAATACAGTATTTAGGGTAGACATCATAGCTGTATTCTTATATTTGAAAGGACACCATATAGAATAGGAATTACGTTGTTCTGATTGGAGCCAAATAACAAGCCTGAGAGAAATGGGCAGAAGTTATATAGAGAAGCTATCTTAGATTGAATATATGTCAAAACTTCTTAATGCGTCAAGATACATAAATGTACACTGGCCTGCCCTGGGAAGCAACAAATTTCCAAGTTGTTAAGCAAAGGCTTACTATAGGTGTGTCTGGGAAATAGTGGCAACACCATAGGATTTGGAGTAAGGGATTCTATGTTCAAATTCTCCCCCTGACAGTTACTAGCTAGCTATGAGACCTCAGGAAAATAATTCAATTTAGTAAAGCCTTCATGTTTTCATCTGTAAGTGGAGATAATATTGTATTCACAGGCTCAAACGGTTAACATGAAGATCAAAAGTAATAGTATACATAAAGCACTTTTAAAAATCACAAAGTGCCTCATGTGTCAAGTATTATTAAATATGATGGTTATTACAATAACAGCTAGGATTTATAGAGGGTTTTATAGTTTGTGAAGTACTTTATGTGCTAGCTCTTTTGAGTTGATATTTAATAATAGCCCATCTTCTGATATGAGTTGGTATAGGTAATTCTAACTCTGAAATTTAAGGATTTTATTGTCCTATGCATTTTCATCCAACCTGTCATCCTTCTGATCCATGAGGTTAAGCTGGCTTTCGGAATTCTAACAAGAACCTTTGGATACTTGAACCGTCTGAAAGGAAGTTTTGCTAGTTTCTCTAAAAATAAATATTATTTTTATATAAGGATCTATTTAATATATAACAGTCATTCTTAGAGTTACATTCTTATCTTCCCTTCGAAATTTAACCTTCCTTTATAACAAAGGAAACAATAAAGCAAATATTCAATGTAGGCACTCCATCTCATGACAGATACAACATTCTGCTTTAGAAGTCCCACGTCTCTATATTGTGAAAAAAGATGCTATGCAAGGGTGTTGGGTTCAAATAGGATAAGGAATGTAAAACAATCTGAAAGACTTAAAGTGTAAATAAAATCCAATTTGTTATTATTATGCCTAATATTATTAGCACGTAGCCACCAGGCCTCCAGGCTAGCAATCTGGTGATGATTTCATTCCTGAAAATATCTATTTTATATATATATATACATATATAAGCATATATGTATATATATATACATAAAATTCTATTTCTGGGAATTATCATCACCATATATATCACCATATTTTATATACATATACATATATATATATAAATATAAATTTTACTTTGTTTTAGATATTGTCTACATTATTCTTTTGATTGGCTTATTTTATTTACCAGTTTATATGAACATTCCCGTGTTTATCTAAATTCTCCATAGTCATCATTTCTTATTGCACAATTATATGAGGAAGTAGCATCTAAGCACATCAGGCATTTATATTTTTAGATAGATAGTAATATTTCATATATGTGTTTATGTACACACACATATATATGTACAAATATATATATATACACACATATACCTATAAGTATGTATGCATGTGTGTATGTATAGGGTCAGCTAGGTGGTACAGTGATTAGAGTACTAGCCTGGAGTCAGAAAGATCTGAGTTCATATCTGGTTTCAACATTTAGCTGTGTGACCTTGGGTAGGTCACTTGACCCCTAATGGCCTCAGTTTTTCATCTGTAAAATGGGGACACCCTGGAGAAAAAAAAATAGCAGAGCCCTCCAGTATTTTTCAGTATCTCTGCCAAGAAAACCCCATGAACTGGGTCATGAGGAATTGGACAGGACTAAATAACAACAAATACACACACACATACATTTCACACACACACACACACACATGCTTTTAAGTTTATCTGTACTAGTAACACTTTCTTAAATCTAGACAGTTAAGAAAATTATAAATCAACTCCTGATTTTTATAATTGCCATTTTTCAAGGTATAAATGGTTGCACTGAAAATTAAACTATTCCAAGTAAGCCAGCTAGTCCTGGTTCCAGCACCCACCTCAAGGCATGTACGGTGTTATCTGTCCTCTAGAACACATTGCTGTTGTTTTTAATTGCTCACAATTTGTCTATTAAGGACTTTTTAAGTTTGCTTTGTTTTAGTCGTTGTCTATATTATTCTTTTGATTTGCCTTATTTTACTCACCAGTTTATATGAACATTTTTATGTTTCTTTGAATTCTTCACACCCATCCTTTCTTACTGAACATGAGGAACTAGCACTTAAGTACTTCAGGCTTTTATGTTGCTACTCCAGCCAGACCTCAGCTGAGAACATTTCAAATTTGGCTCATTGAGTGATTTTTTTTAACCCCCTGCAATCTTTCTACAGAGAAAGCACTTGAGAAAGTAATACAGCACAGAGAATGGGTACTTGGCTTTAAGTCTTGGTTAAAAGGGTACTTTGGACAGGACCAATTTTCAAAAGAACCGTTTCCCTAGAATAGCATTATAGATTTATCATTTTGGTTTACTCTGAATAGGCCTGTAACCTGGAAGAGGATTCTTACCTTATTTTAGTGTTTATTAGCTGTTGGGAAATGTCACCATTAGGCAACAGAATCAATAAATCTTCCTAGTTACTGTCCTAAGTTTTAATGGAGTTCTTACGGAAATGGTTGGCATAAATGTATCTTTCTATCTTGTTGAACAGAGTCATGGTTCCTTTTGGTCTAATATGTGATATAACATGTTTTTACTCTTCTCTAAAAAATATTCTGGAATTTAGAGATGGATGGGGCCTAAGATTTCATCTAAAATGAATTTTCCTAGTCCAAGAAATGACAGCAGCTGGGGATTCTCAGGATTCCTATAGGAGCATAAAGCAGAAGCAGACATGTGCTCACCTTCACTCTTGGGAATGAGGAGTAGGCTAATTCCTGCAGCTGAATCACCTCACTTATGAAAAGTTTGTGATGGTGTTTTTTTTTAATTTTCTAGATAATGTAATTAAAATGCTGGACCTTTTGACAGAAACGAGATTTCTTCATTCAGTGCCACTCTTGGGAGTTGCTCTTTGGATAATTCAAGTTTGATAATCCTAGAATCTCCCTTTGTAGAAAAAAGAATGAACATTTCCTAGAGAGAGAGAGAGGCAGTCTTAGGGGTGGCAGAGAAATGCCTCGATTTTAGGCATTTACAGACATGTCCTTCTATGAAAAGGAACATTGCTGATGTGTGGTGCCCCTTGGAAGAAAAAAAAGGATTACAATCTAGATGGTTTTTATAACAGGATATCAGAATAATCATACAGAGATTTTACAGATCTGTTATTTGCTACTCCATACTTTCCCACCACCTCTGCTTTTATGCTGTTTGCTGATGTGAGGATGAAAGATTCAAATGGTATTTCTCTTCCAAAGTATCCAAGCCTTTAGAATAATGTCATATGAGTGAAGGCCTTTTTTTGGAAAATAAAAAGAGGGGCTCACCAGAATATCAGGATCTTTTTGTTGTTGTTGTTAAGCAATCCAGAATGTGCTTATTATCTGGGGGAATTCTCATGAAGAATGGCAGGAAAATTATGGAAATGAAAGACCCCATGGCAGAGGCCAGGAATTGACCAGAATGAGAAAGCAACCCCTCCTAGGAGCTTTTAATTTCCACCGGAGAGATGTATATTTTTCTGTTTGCCTTTTTCTGAATCTGCTTACATGTTCCAAAATGTCCTTGGAACACTATATGCAGTTTTTTCTGTCTTGATATATGTCGAAACCCTTCACATTTGCTTTTTCTGTGATAAAAATAAGGCTGTTTTCTACATATATTGCTACTTCAAGTGCTAATATGGGAACTAGAGAGACCCTCTTATTCATATGTTGAAAAATAAACATAAAACTATACATAAGCTATACTTGGAGATGTTCTCTAAAGTAAAATCCAAATTGAGTCAATAAGCCAAAAAGAAAAGAAAAAGATCCTTCTCCCTCTCTACACTTGCTGAGGACATTCCTCACTTCACCCACCCCCACTCCCAGCAGGCCAATGGGAGTACTTCTCCCCTCCCCGGGTGGGGTAAGGGGAGCACAACATGTGATCTCTTAGGGGCTGGGGGCAGGGCCTGACACTCCATCTCTAAGAGTTTGGCCATCATTGGCCTAGAAGCTTTTTCTCCCTTTGTAGAATTCTCTCCCATAATTCTTGGGTGTAATATGTCTGATGACATGGTCCATGGAGGTAGTCAGAAAAGATGATGTTTTCCTCCTTCTCTTTAGGGGTTATTCTCTCTCACTTCCATGTTTCTTCAACTTCTAACTCCAAGTCCAAAACTGACAAATTCTAAACTGTAACTATTTCACACTGTCAATTCTTGAGCTGATTTGATTTTATTGACATCCAGGTGGCCCAGTGAATAGAGCAAATGGGGTTGGAATCAGAAAAAGCTCATATTCTTCAGTTCAAATCCAGCCTCAGACACTTATTAGCTATGTGACCCTGGGCAAGTCACTTCATCCTATTTGCTTTAGTTCTTTTGTAAAATGAACTGGTGAATGTGGCAAACCTTTAGTGTATCTTTGTCAAGAAAATCTCAAATGGGACCAGGGAAGAATACAACAAGACTGAACAACAACAGTAAAATATGCCCAAGAATTTAGTATGTTGTTTTAAATAGTCATACGATATCTCCTGTGTGTTATCATTTGCCTTTCATCAATGGCCAATTCCCTATAATGCTTTCAATCAATCATGTTAAGGAGCAAATGTGCCTTTTTTGCTATGGGGGCATTAGAAAATTCTTTAATTGGTTCAATGACTGATTGATTGATTCTATGACTATATCCATTGAAATGGGTGAGGAAGGCCCATGCTCCTTCCCTTCAATGTCCTGTGATTACAATTTAGATTTTCTGTGGTTATATGGAAGACAGAGCCTGATGGAGCTTCATCTTTTACTCTTAACACACTGTTTTGCCATTTCTACAACAATCAAGGTGCAGGTGAAAGGATGTAATCCCACAAAAGAGGCTGTTCTGTATTTTTATCTATTTCACTGGAGAATTGAAATTTGGTGGTCTTACAGTTCTTCTCCTGTACTTAACAACCTAGGTTCCCCAAGTGGGTTAATTTTGTGGTAATTCAGTGGCCATACTAAAAGTTATTTAAGATAGAGAATATCTGCACAACACTTATGTATCTGAAGTCAATTTTAATGAGAGGAAATTTAAGAGAGGGGAAGGTAGGAAAGAGGTAGAGAGTTACTTAGCTCACTACTCTATTGGCCGCCATGATGGATTGAAGATCACTATCCACAAGAGTAATTCAGGTTCCTAGCTCCAGCCAGAAGACCCTAGAAAACCTCCTGGTCTCCACTTATAAGTTGTTTTCTCCACCCACTAACTCTCACAAGTCACATCTTAGGAACCAACCACAGTTTCTTAATTTGCCTGGACTGCCCAGGACAGGGCAGTGCCTGTGGAATCAGCTTCCTGTCTCCTTGGTTCTTGGGTTCTCCATCTTCCTTTCTCTGAGAGCCTGTCTCTATCTGAATTACTCAGTGGTTTTTTGACCTCCAGGTCACTGATCGATGATGTCAACAAAGTGACTCAATGGAGAGAGAAATTCTCTTCCACCAAATCCAAGGATGGACATCAGCTCTTGGCTGTACCAAATTTGAGTTCACCTGGGAGTGTGGGAGCAGCCCCAGAGATGGTGTTACATTAGAGTAATCATTTTTCGGTTGTCTACAAATATGAATCCACTGTTATGATTTTATCCAGGGACCTAGTTTATGCACTCCCAGGGACACACATGGGCCTCTTGAAGTGATAACAATAATAACAAAAATAATAGCATTCATATAGAACTTTAAAGTTTACAAAGCATTTTAGATATATCATCTTAATGGAAATGTACAACAATCTTGTGAGTAGGTGCTATTATAATAAATCAGATGGTACAGTGGGTAGAGTGAAGGATCTGGAGTCAGAAACACCTGAGTTCAGTCATTTCCTAACTGTGTCACTCTAAGTTAGGCATTTAATTTTTAGGCTTTCTCAGCCTTGATTTTTTCATTGATTAAATGGCGATCATATCTACCTCTCAAAGTGTGTAAAGCTCAAAATGAGATATTATGTGGATAGAGTTTCACAAACAAAATACACTATGTAAATGCTATTATGATGATCTCCATTTTACATATTAGGAAACTGAGGCACAGAGATGTTAAGTGATTTATCCAGGGTCATGCAACTATGTAAACAACTGAGACGAGATTCAAACTCACATGTTCCTGACTTCAATTGCAGTGCTCGATCCACTTTGCCACCTAAGGGTAATTCTGTATTATATTTCAATATTTCCTGCAGACTATGATGGAGAGTAAATATATAATGAATTTTAAAATACTCTCCAAATGAAGTCAACTCATTCTATAGAAAAATACAGCAAAGAAACGCAGGTGAGTGAATCCAGACCGAGAGGAGAGTACTGACTTACCATTTAAGTGTTTCCACAATGAAGCAGCATTAGTGACACAGATCATCTAATCAAGCATTTAATTTCTCTTTGCTGCTTGGAAAACGCTTTTCATTTAAATTCACCTCCTAGGTGTTCTATGTCAGGCAATTACTCTACGGAAAGGTTTTCAAAGTCTAAGAAAATTAAATAGGTGGTTCTTAAAGCAACACTGCCTCTAAAGCATAATTGCGGTTAAAAAGTAACAAACCTGAAAGTACAAATTGGGTTTTCTTCTTCCCTCAATACAGAGCTGCAACTTTCATTAATGCTAATGTGAGTTCCGAGTGCATACTGAAAGAAAACCAGAGGCCCATGCCCACAGTAATTGCCCTCATGATCTAGAAAATGAATACACATGGCCAAGTAAATCATATTAGGTTTGCTGAAAATTAAACTCTCTTTTGCTTAGTTATTTATTTAGTTTATTGCATTTTTATAGCCTGAAGCTCAATTACTTGAGGCTCTGATGTGAAAAATAGAGCTAGATTATACCTAGAAAATTGTAGGAAGGGAAATCTAGGGGGCATAGATAGTAGGGCCAGGAGTAATGATGATGGAATTAAGGCCATCCAAGGTCATCACATTCGAATACCCTCCCCTCTAGGATTTAACCTGAACAGGAAAGATCAGGGCCTGTGTTGATCTTGAAGCCTTAACAGAAGGGATTTCATAACATCTTCCCAGAATTGTAGAACACTCTGGCAGATTAGTTTTTTTTTTTCAGGCCCTTCTATTCACTTCCAGCTTCAGGCAAAAACTAGTGGCTTGGATTTTGTATAGGTTTAATACCTAACTTGTTGGAGAAATTGCTCATTTTCTAAAGAATTCAACTTTCTTTAGCATGGGAATCCCCACTACCACCAACTAATGAAGACTAGACTCCTCCATGCTTTCCTGATGGACTTCATGAGATGATGTGGCTAAAAACATTTATCTGTTAAATGATCTTTCTCAATATGGTTCATTCTGATGAAGACTTCACTCTGTTAGTAAAACCTCTGAGATCACAGAATCTCTTGAGTGCTCTTGGAAGGGTTTTGTCTTATATTGCATGATAGAGATGGCATAAAAAATAATACATAAAAGAAACACAAGAGAATACAACCACAATCAAACAGAAGTCAAAGAAAATAATACCTAATACCCCTGTCTTTAACCAGCATCTCTAGAACCATATTTCTATACAATAAAAAGACATCAAAGAATTTTAGACTACAGTGGAGGTTCTTATGCTTTTATTATTAAAATCTCCCAGAGATTGTCTTATTGGAACCAACCAACCAATCAACATGAAATCATTAAGTTCCTACTCCATGCCAATGCTTTGTATAAAAAGACACAAAATGAATCAATCCTTACTCCCCATATTCTATCAAGGGAGATGACAAATACACATTTTATTAACAAAATACATATAGATGGGAATCTGGATGAAAATCTATGAGAATAAGATGGAATTTTCAAAAATTAGGTTAGGATTGGTTCTCATATAGAAAAATAAAGAGAAGGTTCATGTCTCACACAGATAAACACAGAGAAGGTACACACATGTCCCTGGGAAAAGCTTTGAAAGTTCAGGAGAACCACTGATGCTGTAGTCAAAGTTCACAATATAGGAGCCATCATTTTTGAACCTTAGGAAGATAAGAAAGATAAGATAGGAAGATTTTATCAGTTGTGTGAAGGATAAATCAAAGAGGACTTCTACCACAACTGATAAAAATTATCTTCCTAAGGTTCATGAGATATCATATGCCCTTCCTCAGAAAACTTCATTTGTTCCCTATTACATAAAGGATAAAATAGAAATTCTTCAGCCTGGTGTTTAAACCCTCTAAAATCTAGATGATAAACCATTTCTTTCTCCAGATTATTTTACATATGAGGAAACTGAGGTAAACAAATTTAAGTAACCTGCCTGAGATCATAGAGCTAAGTGTTCGAGAACAGATTTGAACGTTCAGATCTGGCTCAAATTCTCTCTTGCTTTGCAAACCTGAGCAAGTCACTTAACTCTGTTAACCTCATTTTCCTCATCTGTAAAATGAGCTAGAGAAGAAAATGGCAAACCACCCCAGTATCTTAGCCAAGAAAAACCCTAAATTGGGCCAGGCAGAGTAAGAAATAACTGAAATGACTGAAGAAACTGCTGCTTACCTTTAATTAAGAGCATTTTTTTATTCCATAGAAAAACACCAGACTGGATTATCTAAAGAGGAAGTATTACACAGTGGAAAAAATCAGAAAAAAATTTCTCTTCATATATTCCATGTTCAAGCCAATTTAGACTTTCACAAACTCAGTGTTCTATTTACTGACTTAAAGTGTTTGCCTGTCATCCTTTTTACCTAATACACCATCATCTCTGCCTCTCAGAATACTTCCAGGCTCAGGTGGGCACTGATTCCTCTCTGAAGCCTTCTTTGACTTCCTATGTTATCACTGCTTTTTTCCTCCTAAAGTAGTCTATCATTTATTTGCATACACACATGTTATTTGGGCAGAATGTAAGTCCCTCAAGAGTGGGAGTTCTTTTCTTTTTTATTTTGCATCTACCAATTAAGGTTTAAATTCCTTCATCTGTCACAATGTGTCACTGCCATACCTCTTCACATTTATATTATTCCTTTCCACAAACACTATGATTCAGCCAAACTGAGTAATTCTTCATTCTTTAGGATGTAACCTGCTTTCTCTGATGTTAGTGCCTTAGAGTATGATATCCCTCATGTCAGGCATGTCTCCCCTCCTTTTGCCTTTATGAAAATCTACCAATTTTTAAAGTACAGCAAAAAGAAAATACCTCTTCCAGGAAAACTTCTCTAACTCCCCATTGTCAAAATTATTTCCTACTTCTTTGGGTAGAACAATGTAAAAACTTTTTGTTCTCATATAATATTGAATATTATATCTATCTGGGTTCCTGTCATCCAAAGAGACTGTAAGCTTCTTGAGGGCAAGAATCATGCTATTTTTTAGATCTCCTTTAGTGATTAACATAGCATTTCATATACACTAAATGCTTAAAATATATATTATGTTTGTTGTTTTCTGTGATCCTGGATAAAGTGTTAAGGAGGGAATAAGTATTTATATGATGTCTATTCTATCCCAAGTACTCTGCTAAGCATTTCTACCAATATAATCTCATTTGATCTTCAAAACAACCATGATAAATATGGAGTATTATTATCTCCATTTTATAATTGAAGAAACTGAGGCAAAGGGAGGTTAAGTGACTTGTCCAGAATCACACAGCTATGACGTGTGTCTGTTCCAATATGAATTCAGTACTTTTTACTCCATGGCCAGTGCAGCACATGCTCCTAAGCCAATATCTGCTTCTAGAGGGAATATTATTTGCAACTGAAGCAGTGTGATGTAATAGAATGACTATTGCCTCTGGGGTAAAAAACAGAGAAACTTGGGTTTGAATCTGACTTCTGCTATTTAGGGGCTCTGAGATTATAAACAGGTCAGCTCACCTCTTAAGTTTCAGTTTCCTCATCTGTAAAGTAAAGTCTAAGACTTTTATTACTTTCTTCATGGGATGCGAGGAAAACATTTCATGCACCCCAAAACCCTTTATGAAGGAGTTAATGTTGTACTGTTAGGTAGACAACAAGCTCTGATTATAGAATAAAAACTAGATGAGTCCATTTTGTTAGAAAAGGTGAGGGGAAAGAATAGGCACGAATGGGAACTTTCAGTACAACTATTTGATAATTAGAACAAGGCAATTAGTGATTTTGAAAAAAGTGTTAAGAATCTTGATGAATCAATAAACTTCAGGAGGTGATAAATAATGACAGATGCTCTGCTTTGTTAGCAATGTGTCAGGAGGTATCTCTCATCATTTCTCCTATATACTCCATGCCTTCATCAATTTAGGTCAGAAATTACAGGTATATATGATGGAAAGGAGCATAGGTCTGGAGTTCAATAGACTCAGGTCTTAAGTCTACTTCTGCCACCGACTGTATGACCTCAGAAAGTCACTTTCAAGAATATGAGACAAACCCCAAGGGATAAATGGTCAGAAGATATAAACAGTATTTAGATGAAGAAATCAAAGCCACATATAACTATACTAATAAATGCTCTACATCATTATTAATTAGAGAAATACAAATTCAGGCAACTCTGATATATTATCTCTTAGCTATCAGATTGCCTAAAATAATAAAAAACAAAATTACAAATGTTGGAGGGGATGTAGAAAAATGGAGACTCTTATACACTGTTGGTAGAATTTTGAACTGAGTTTGGAGAGTAATCTAGAATCAGAAGTAAAGGGTTATAATATTTCATATGCCTTTTGACCCAGCAATACCACTATTAGATTTATTTCCTGAGCATATCAGGGGAAGAGGAAAATATCCTATAGGATTTAATATTTATAGCAGTTCTCTTTGTGGTGACAAAGAACTGGAAATTAAAAGAATGTCCGTCAATTATGGAGTGACTAAACAAATTGTGGCATACAATTGTGATGGAATACTATTGTGCTGCAAGAAATTATGAGCAAATTAATTTAAAAAAAACCTGGAGAGGGCAGCTGGGTGGCTCAGTAAATTGAGAGTCAGCTCTGGAGAAAGAAGGTCCAGGTTTCAAAATCTGACCTCAGACACTTCCCAGCTGTGTGACCCTAGGCAATCCACTTAACTTCCATTGCCTAGCCTGTACTTCTCCTTTACCTTAGAAGAATTAGAGTTTCTATTGATTCTAAGATGGAAGGCAGAGATTTAAAAAATGGAAATAGCAATGTAAAATTTGAAGAGCTAAATGAACTATACATAAAACATCACATACAACTACAGAAATATTCCTTGAAGAATAACTTGTTTATGTTCACCTCCAGAGAAAGAACTGATAAATAGAAATGAGGACACAGTTTTCAAAACTGTAAAAATAAAATTGGCGAGTACCCAAATAAGGACAAATAACTAGAAAATAAAGGACAAAATTGTTTCTTGATATTTTTGATAGATGTTATCAAAGTGGGGGCAACTGGGTAGCTCAGTGGAGTGAGAACCAGGCCTAGAGATGGGAGATCCTAGGTTCAAATCTGGCCTCAGACACTTCTCAGCCGTGTGACCCTGGGCAAGTCACTTGACCCCTATTGCCTACCCTTACCATTCTTCTGCCTTGGAACCAATACACAGTATTGATTTTAAGGCATAAGGTAAGGGTTTATAAAAGAAAAAAAAAGATGTTATCAAAGTATCTTCAGTGGTAAATGAAGTGAATCTCAAAGATGAACTTCCCTTCAGGGCCAGCAGCAAGGGATGCTAAAGAAACTCTTGTTTATGAAAAATGAACTATGTATTTAAATATATATAAGAGAAAAAGGATTTCTAATTCTAAGGGATTCTAACTCCTCCCAAATAAACTCCTAAGTCCTGCAAGGAACTGCTTCTCCTGTGGTTCACAGGCTATGCTAATCCTCCCTGATCTAACTAATCAAATTTATATTATTCTAAATAAAACTAACCACTCTAACTCTTAACTTTACCTTTAAATTATAAAGATAACCAAGGCTAGCTGGTTGACCAGGTTTTGTTTGGTCTTTTCACAGTTTAACCAATCTATAGAAAGTAACAGATAAATGGATGTGTTTCCCAAGTTGGAAAAGAAAACTCTCCCCTCCTTAAAGTCTTTCCCTCAGACCAAGATAGAGAGAGGCAAAGATGTTACCTTCTCTATCCCTGATAGAGAAAGCAGCTTCATGTGGCTCTGTCCAGTGCCAGAAGCCACTCCTGGAATGCCACACCCAGAATGTGTAATTGTCATAGAAATAATGGTTATACCTGCCAAAAGTTGAAATTAACACTCTCAGCTCTATTTGAAACTCCAATTCGTTCTCAAGCCAGCTTCCCTAGTTCTTATCTTTAAACTAATAAAACAATGCTTATTTTCTAATATCATCCTTGTAATACATATATCTTTTTGTTAAATGATGTCTTCTCTAATGGGGAGAAGGAAGGGAGAGAGAGAGAGGGAGTTGCTGGGTATTTTAATATAACAAACAAATAATACACTTAAATTTATTTTTAAAAAAGAAAAGTCACTTCCCCATTCTATACCTCTGCATTATCAAATAAACAGAATTAAATCAAATGATTTCTAAAGGTATAATGGTAAAGAAAGGGATATAGAGATGAAAACTTTAAGTTAAGGGGTTTTAATTCTTTTAATATTTTAATAAATATGTCATATATTTTAAATAAATATTTAAATAAATAAATTCTCCTGGGGAAAAATACATGAACATTGAGAAGGAAACAAGGGAGGCGGGGAAGAAGAAGGGAAAGGAAAGGAATAAAGGGGAATGGGAGGGCATTTTTTTAAAGAATTAGTTTACTATTAATTTCTTAAATTTCCATTAAATTTCTTAAGGCCTGAAGGGTCATTCTTAAATATGTTATGCAATTGCTTATACATAAAATGACAAGCTTTTTCTTTAGTCCTTTGTGATCTTTCCTTACCCTGAACTACCAGAGCCTCCCTTGCTTTTCTGATTATATGTTGACATTTTACCTTATGTCATGGTTATTAATATAAACATCTTATCATTCCATTGATCTCTAAGTTCTTGAAGGACAAGAATTGTGCCTTATTCTTTTTTCAATGCCTTCTAGTGTTTCTAGCCCAGGGCCTTATACATAAAAGAATATTTATTGTCTTGAAAATGAAATAATTTGTTTTCTTAATCTGTGCTCCTTTTTTTCTCTTTTTAAAGAACCCCATCTACTGGAGAATCATCCAAATGTATACCCAAATTCTCAGTATAACTTTTTTTATCCATATGTCTGGAGCATGAACCTTAAAACCTGCTTTTCCCTGGGATGACCTGATGTATGTCACTGCCTGACCATACCTTTGTTCAGGTAATTTTTTATCCTTAGAATACCCTTATTGCTCATTCTGGGAGCAATTGGCTTTATTGACAATAGTGCCAGACCAGTGATGGCAAACCTTTCAGAGATTTTAGAGACAGAGTGCCTAAGCTGCAACCCTCCCACAGCATGTGAGTCCCTGCCTTACTCCAGACAGGGGAGGGAGGAAGCGCTCCCATTGGGCTGCTGGGCAGAGGGGTGGGTGATGTCAGAAATGTCCTCAGGTGCTCTTGGAAAGGGGGAGGGGGCAACCCCATTCTGGCAGGCTCTGGGACACATTCCATAGGTTCGCCAACACAATACTAGACTAACAGACTTAGGGAATGAAATATATCTGGATTTCAGCAATGCATTTGGCAAAGCTTTTCACCCATCACTTTGTGCAAGTTGGAGAGCTCGTGAGTTAGGCAATAATAAGTTGAATGTAGAACTGGTTGAATAACTACATTAAATAATCATTCATGGGGAACTAGAAGCTTGGAAAGAGTTATGGGAAACAATGGCTTTAGTCCTCATGATGTACAAAATGATGTACAAGTTGCTTTAATGAGTAATTTGGATAAAAGTACAAGTGCAAGCATGATTATCAAATAGGCACATGATATGAAATGATGAGCAAAAGCGAATGCATTGGTTAAAAGAGTCAGGATTCAAAAGAGTTTTCAATAATACTAGAAGCAAATGGGAAATAAAAAGGAGAAAGTAGAAATGAGGAGGGGGAAGTACTTCCAAACTTCAAAATTATATCATAAGCAATAATCTTTAGAAATATTCAGCAATGGCTAAAAAAATAGAAAAGTAAATTAATGATATTGAATAGAAAACTAATACTCAGGAACAATTGAACTCTTTTACCCAGTGTTTGATAAATCCAAGAACTTAGACTACTTTGGGTAGAATTTCCTATATAAGAACTACTGGGAAAAACTAGAAAAAAAATTTGGTAGAATGAGAGAGAAAGAAAAACAGAGAGGCAGAAAGAGAGACACAGAGAGAAGATGTAAAGCAGCTTCTTATCCCATACCAAAATAAAAAAAAAAATCCAAATTGATGTGAAAATTAAAAGGAACATTTTAAATGGAGTACTATGGATCTTTCATAACTAGGAAAAACTATATCTATGTAAGCAAAATTCATATTTCAGAAAAGAAAGTCATTCTTATAAGTTCTGGTCAGAAGTTGAATAAGATTAGCATTCAAAAGACATGTTTTGAAGATAGATTCTTGGACTTCTGTTAATTTGCTAATTTTTTTTATTTAAGTAAGTTTTCTCTCAGTCAATAATTCCCATTCTCCACTATTTGAATGTATGATGTTTATGTAAATCTTTTAAATTTGTTTATTTGAAATAATCCATTTTGTCTTTTGTGATTACTTCTGTTTCTCATTTTCTAATATATTCTTTCCCTAGCTATATAGGAATGTGTGTGTATATATTGCAATAGATAGATAGTTTTCCCACATATGAAAGATACATAATTATTTTAAGTAATATTATTTTTAATGTTCACGACAATTTGAAACTCTTTAAATATGTATTTTCATGATTATATGTCAATGCAATTGGTTTCATTTAAAATCTCATGTGATTTTTTTATTCTTTTAAAATTCTTGCCCTATTGGAATGCATGCACCTTGAAGTCAAAGGATCCCACTTTTATCTTTTTATCTCTAAAATTTATCATAGTGCTTGATACTTAGTAAGCACTTAAAGTACTTTTTCATTCATTCATTCCCTTCCTAATTAGTATAAAGAACAAAAGGTATGAACAATTTTACAAAAAAAAATTTTTAATTAATGCATAAAAGACTGCTTTAAATGAAAAAAATCATATATATCACCAATAAAATTCTGTAAGAAGATAGTAAGAAATAAGTCATTCAAATAACCAAAGACAGAAAAAACACATAGTAGTATATCTGCCAAATCAAATACAGAAACTACATTGATATAATTATAAAGCATAAATACAAATATAAAAATGAAATAATTATGAAACATAAATATAATACAAATATAAAACAAAACATAACTCAGATTTTAATACTTGGGAAAGTATTAATTGCACATAAGTGGGCAAATCCAATATAATTAAAATAATAATCCTATGTAAATTAACATACTTATCAAAACCATCCCAATTAATTTACCATATAATTATTTTATTGAACTAGAAAAAATAATAACAAAATTTATTTGAAAAACAAAGGGTCAAGAATATGAAAGCAACTAATAAAAACTATAAAGGAAGAAAGTTTAGTACTATGAGATTTTAACTTATTTTAATAGATAATTATCAAAACTATCTGGTACTGGCTAAGAAATAGAAAAATAGATTGGTGAGATAGAACAGACATACAAAAACACTTGTAAACGATTATCGTAACCTTGTGTTTGACAAAAGTAAAGATCCAATTTTGTGATATAAAAATTCATTATTTGGTATAAAAATTGTTGGGAAAACCTAGAAAGCAGTCTGGTAAAAATTACATATAGACCAATATCTCATATGATTTACCAAGATAAGGTTAAAATGGATACATAACCTAATCATAAATGGAGATATCATAAGCAAATTAGATTAGGGAACATTATACATATCAAATTTATGGATAAAAGATTTTATGAATTAACAAGAAATAGAAAGCATTGTAAGATATAAGATGGCTAATTTTAAATACATTAGATTTTAAAGTTTTTGCACAAACAAAACTAATGGTAGCCAAGAATAGAAGGAAAGCAGTAAGTTGGGAAAAAATTGAGACAGTTTCTTGAATAGAAGTCTCGTATTTAAAATAAAGAACTTTGTCAAATTTTTAAGGATATGAACCATTCTCTACATAGAATATATGTAGTAATATATGCACATATATTTAATCTGCATATATTATCTTTGACTTAGAAACAATTATGTTTCCATTCCTAAATAGGTCTGTTTGATATGAAAGTTAACAAATGGTTATTATGTCTTATAATCAACATACCTCACTATGAAACACCTCTCAAAGAAGTCAGATTATCAAAAAATATTTTTAAAGACTGATAATCTTTTAGTTTTGTGGCATAGGCCATTAATTGGATGTGTTTTTTTTTCTATAAGCATTGATTGTAAGAAGTGCTTTTGTACTAGTCAGGAACATGTCATCGTTGATAAAGATATTTTTGAGTATTAACTTACTGAAGGTAAAAACATAGAAACTATCTTTTCAGTAATGAAAAATAAAGCTATACTATCTTTTCTGAGAAAGAAGCCCATATATATACATGGCAAAATTATCTAGTAGGTTGAACTACTATTTTAGGGGAGGAAAGGTTTAGGTTTGGATTCCTAAATTAATATGAATTTGGTTAAGTTTTTTCTGAATGAACTCAATTACCTAATGTTTATATTATTGATATTATTGAATAATTGATTTTAAGAATATTAACCTATCTATTATCTAAAGGTCACAATTGGAAAACATGCTATACCAAAATAGGAATAGAGAGATTTGAAATAAGCAAAAAACAATGTATTTATTTTAGTCTTGTTAGTAGTAAACATCATCTTTTCACCTGGTTTATAGAAGACTTCTTTTTTCCTTATGAAGGTTGATTTTTTATGAGTTGCAGAAAGGAGTAAAGAAATTATAATTGTAGGTCTCTCTTTCTGAATCTGCCCTTGTGTCAAATTGTTCCTAGTAACTTTCAGATTTTTCATGGTCATCATTCAGAAACAGATATTGGGAAATAATTTGTTTCCCTTGGATTTTATAAAAACTGCAAGTTGTTTACTAATGCCATGTGAATTTTCAAAACAGATAACCCAATAAAATGAATTTTGAAACATTATCCAAATAGACAATAAAGTAGAAACTAAACTTTCTTGAATTGGCACAGATTATAAATTCCATATAGATTATCTATTGAAGAAATGCTGTTCTTAAAGAAGAATTTATTAGCATACAAAGACTCACATATTGCCAATAGTAAAACCAACAATTCAAACTTACCTTCCCAAATATTGGCTATTTTTATTTTTGATTTAAAACAAAATAAAATTTTATTCCATAGGCCTTAGTAAAGATTTTTTTACATAAAATAGATTTTTCCCCTTAAAATAATCTATATGTTCTAAAATATTTATAGCAGCTCTCTTTGTGATAGCAAAGAAAATAAATTGTAGAGATGTCCATCAATTGGAGAATGACTAAGCAAATTGTGGCATAGGATTCTGATGGAATGCTACTTTGCTATAAGAAATGAAAAATAGCTTAATCTTTTAAAGACATGAAAAGTTTACAAGAAGTTTATAAAGAATGAAACAAGCAACAAGCAGAACCTGGAACATGATCTAGAGCAAAAGAAAGATTGTTTGAAGCATTACTTCTGTAATGTCCAACTTCAGAGAAAGAACTGATCAATAGAAAGAAGCAAGATATATACATATAGACAAATACATATACATTTTGTCAAATGACACCTTCTTTAATGGGGGTAGGTGAGAGAGAGATTTATCTGAATATTTTAATGTAACAAATAAATATATTTGAATTTTTAAAAGACATGCAAATAAAAACATCTGGAATTTTACTTTACCCTCTGAAAACCAGAAAAAGTGACAAAAAATGAAAATAGTCAAAGATAAAGGAATTGTGAAAACACAAACACACTAACCTATTGTGCTATATTGCTTACTAAAATGTCGACATCTCTTGGCAGAATGAGAGAGAGAGAGAGAAAAAGAGAGAGAGAAAGATAAACAGAGAGACATGCTAGACATGAACTACAACAAGATAAAAACAAAAATAAATATTTCAAATGCACTAAAATCATCATATCAGTAGTTTCAAATAATTTAAATCAAAGTAGGTGCCTGCCCATTGATTGGAGAATGGATAAGTAAAGTGCAGTACATGAATACAATAAAATATTACTATTCTTTGAGAAAATGAATATGAATAATTCAGAAAAACATAAGTAGAACTGATGCAGAGTAAAGTAAGCAAAAGCTGGAAAATAATATAAGCAATAATTCTAGCAATGTAAACAGAAAGGACAACAAAACAAAACTGAAAACTGAATGTTGTATAATGAAAATGACTAAGTTTGACTGATGAAAAATGCTGAAAAAATATATCTCCTTCCCTTCATTTCAGAGTTAAGTGGCTATGCAGGTGGGATATCACATACATTTTCAAATATCATCTGACATCCATTAGTATTACTGAACTGCTTTTTTAAAAAATATTTTTGAGTATTTGTTACAAAAGATAGATTGCTGGATAAAATAGGTATATATTCAGAAATGAATGTGATATATAAAAAGTCATTTGTCAAAGGAGGAATACTTAAAGCAGATTTTCTATAGTAATATATAAAGTGTTGTGTAAATACAATGACCAAAAAGGCTTGCCTTAGAGAAGAGCTGAGAAAATATACTTCTGTTCATTATGAGTAAGGAAAATTACTTTTACAGAAAATTCGAATGATGTGTTGATTGGTTTTATTGAACTACTTTTAAAATATTATTTATTCTTCCTCACTCATTATTTATTCCTCACTTTCTGAATAGGAGAGGAGAAAGATATAATCAGCAATGGAGATGATATAAAACAAAAGATAAAAATAATTTTGAAAAGATAATCTGTGACTAGAGATTCTTCTTAACAATCAGCCAGTAGACTCAGTTAATTCTTAAGTAAAAGCATCTTCCCAAGTATAGGAAAAACAGTCATTAAAAAGTATTTTCCCTTGAACCTAAGAGACAACTCTCCCAACAATACACCAGGGAATATAAAGTAAGGAAGGGAGAGAAGATGGGAAGAATGGACACAAAATCCAATAATGGTAAGACAGAGGGGTGTGGAACAAAATATACCCAAGGAAATTCAAACTCCAAGAGACAGCTAGGTACTCAGAGGGCAGATCATCTCATTTGATTTTGGCTAAGCTAGTTCTTTGAAGGACACAAGTTTCTCCACCTAATGAGTCAATCCACTGATTGGCGGGTTCAAGCAATTTGGTATGCCACTGAATTGACTCTTCAATTGACTTAGCTACTATATTTTTTCCATTTTATTTTCCTCATTAGAATGTGGGACCCTCAGGACAGGGACTTTTCATACATCTCTTTATATGCCTAGCACTTAGCACAATGCCTGGCACATAGTAATTACTTAATAATAAATATTTGTCGATTCTTTCACAGCATGACAAATGTGGAAATATATGTTATATGATGATCTATAGGGAAGAGGAGAGAATATGGATTGCAAAATATCAGAAAATGTAAGAATAATAATAAGAAATTGTATTGATATGCAATCTGGAAAAAATAAATATTTTTTGATGGCAAACTTTGCATCTGAAAGGATACCCCTTAACACAACAGTGTCTCTGAAATTTTGTTTCTTCCCCTCCTTAGCTTTGTTGAAAGCTCTCTAAGGCATACTCTTAGAAAAACAGTAAAATTAAATCAAATTTATTCAAAAAATTTCTTAGAGATTTCAATAGCCAGAATCCTTAAAAATTCTCTTTTTCTATCTAATTTTGCCCAGAATTTGTAAGGTGATATGTTTCCATAAGGTCTACTTCATAGGCAGCAAGACAGCACAGTAGAAGGAGTGCTGGTCCTCAAACACTGACTATGTGAATTTAGATAAGTCATTTAACCTATTTATCACAATTTCTTGATCCATAAAATGAGTTGGAGAAGGAAACAGCAAGCCACTCAAGTATCTTTTTTTTTAAAGCCCTTAATTTAGGTGTATTATCTCATAGGTGGAAGAGTGGTAAGGGTGGGCAATGGGGGTCAAGTGACTTGCCCAGGGTCACACAGCTGGGAAGTGGCTGAGGCCGGGTTTGAACCTAGGACCTCCTGTCTCTAGGCCTGACTCTCACTCCACTGAGCTACCCAGCTGCCCCCCCCCACTCAAGTATCTTTGCCAATAAAACCCCCAAAATAAAGTCATGAAGACTTTGGAATATCTGAAAAAGATTGAACCACAGAAGTACCGTTCTTTGCTATATATATATTTCCTGAATGTGAAAAAACAAAATTACTAGAGTTTATTAGAGTATATAATAAGTACAAATAATGTGTCTTAAAATGTGTAGTAAAAATTACTTCTATTGGGAAAAATAATTTTCTCCAAACCTTGATAGGACAAGTAAATGTTATTTATTTCCAGCTAGTGTCCTCTCCCCTACAAAAAAAAAATGTCTCACACAGAGATATGTTTACAAATAATCACATAATTGATTATGCTGTTGTCTCAATATATTAGACTTGCCATGGGGAATGAACAGTCTTCCCCAGAAGAAACTATTTAAAGAGTAATAATCCTAAAAAAGAGCAGGCAACTAAGTGACTCACTGAGCCTGGAGTCACAAAAACCTGAGTTTAAATCCAGCCTCAGATACTTAACTTGTTACGTGACACTAACCAAGTCATTCAACTTCTTTTTGCTTTAATGCACTGAAGAAGTAAATAGCAAACCACTCCAGTGTTGTCTTCTTCCTGACAGTTAATATCAAAGACAAGAAATGAATTAAGTGCCAGTAGTAGAGTTCTGACTCAGAAATTTCCATCTGAGAAGATTCTAAAATAAGATATAGAATCTAGATATGACCAGTTTCCAGAAAGGGTATGGGTAAATATGCCAGGCAGACAGATGATTCATACATAGATAATATTTCAAGAAAAGCTGGATTCAAGAAAAAAGATTTTTTGGGACTACCAGAATTGTGAGTGACCATCATTCATGTGAGTCATCTGTTTTTGATAAGTCATTTCAGAATATCCCTTTCCAAATTTTGTCTAGACTTCCTCCAAAATCCTGAATCACGAGTTTGATTGTGTGTGTACCAGAAACTTTTGAACCCCTGCCATGATACTATTCTATAGTCCTTTCGTTGTGCAAATAAGGAAGAACACCTGAAAAAAGGTTGAAGATAACTTAACACCAATCATCTCTATTATTAAAAGAATTTCTCACTATTACTAAACTAAAATGTTTATGCTATTGATATTTTATATAAGTCAGAGTGAGGTAAAGCAGGAATCATAGGATCTCAGAATTTCAGCTAGAAGTGCTTTTAGTGGCCACTTAATTCAAGCTATAACTAAATGAGAATATCCTCTAAAAGATGACCATCTGAGTGATTTAACCTTTCTATGAAGAACTCTAAGGAGTCCATGATTTTCCAAAGCAGCTCACTCTCTTTTTGAATTGCTCTAAGTCAAGGGTTTTTAACTCAGATTTCTGTTTTTTAATATTGTTAAAAACTGCATTTTTACAGAATTTGTTTCCTTTATAATCTGGTACATTTCATTTTATGCAGTTAAATATTATTCTTAGAAGGGATTATTCATCAGACTGCCAAAGTAGTTCATGACACTATAAATTCTCTAAGTGTAAGGACACCGTCCCTAAACCTCCAGTTAGGTCAAGTCTAAATCTACCTCTGCAACTTCAACTCTTCAACTCATTATTCTGAATTCTGTCTTTGGAATCCAAGCAAAACATCAATCATCCCTCATGTACCTGAAATACTTTTAAATTACAATTTAAAAACACTTATCATGTTCCATCATGGATTTAGCTTCTCTAGATTAAAGCTCTCCAATTCTTGCCATCAAATTTTTTATAGCGTGATACCAATGGCCTTCTACAGGCAATGTGGTAGAGCAATGATGCAGGAGTCAAATGCCTCCTCTGATACTTATCTAGCCAAGAAACCTTACTGAACCCAAGGCTTCAATTTCTTCTAAAACATAATAATAGCTAATATTTATAAAGCAATTTGAGATTTATAAAGTACTTTACAAATATCTCATTTGATCCTTAAATCAATCCAGGTAAATAGGTGTTATTATCCCCATTTTTCATATAGGGAAACTGAGGCAGACAGAGGCTAAATTCAAGTGTAAATCATGGTCCCCCAAAATGAAGGATAAAAACATTAGCTGATAGAAAACACTGTTGGCTTTCACTAATCTTGTAATTCATAAGACTCCCAGGTCTTTTTCCTACTAATTACTATTGGGTGACACTTCTCTCATGACCTTATACTTCATCATTTTTATATATATCTTACTATATTTTTTCCTGAAATACTTTCTGATTCCTATTTAATCCAATCAGAGGATTCACTCACCACAATTTTCCCATTTGTGTGCTGAATTTCCACATGGAAACAAAAGGCTAGTTACTCTTGATTTATTTCAGTACCCTCTTCCTTTATCCTTAAAAACAAATTTAAATATATCAACTGCCTAATCCCACTTTAGAAACATCTTGATCCTGATAAATTATTTTTTAAATGTTGTAACAAATCTTATCCTGGATGATTATTCTAATCTGTCTTCCTATCTTCATGCTCTTGTCATGAGTGCCATTGATGACTGCCTAAAGAAACTATATCTGGATAGGAGAAAGGTATGCCTACAGGCAAAGGTAGAAATTAGTATGCACAGCCAACAATCATGACTCCTTGAATATTTAAAGTCAATTTTCCCTTTCTCTCTTTTCTTCCATCACAGAACAATTGAATTATTCACTGTTAAAATAATGATCATTGATTTTCTGAAGAATCCAAGTGGAAAAAAAAAAGGTAACAATATCAACTAGTATGCTCTTTGCATAACCAGCTTCTTATTAATGAATCTAATTGTTTTTTCACACTTTTTTAAATAACATGAAGAGCATAAAAACATTATTATTAAGTTGATTTGCAATCAGCTCCCTATAAATCTGGGTCATAAAACAATTATTCACAGAAATCAAGGAAGAAATGCATAATCCATATCTGTATTAAATTGCTATTTTAAGACAATTTCTTATTTTAATACAAGCTGAATAACTACTAAGCATTGTAGATAAAGCCTTATTTGTTTCTTTTGTACAATTTGCTTTTTTATGCACATATAGATCTGTCCTTGGTAAATGTGTTACTTAGGGGAAAGTACTTTAACCTTTCTAGGTATCAGTTCCTCATTTGTAAAATGAGAGATTAGATTATGTGATTTTTAAGATCATTCATATTCTAACTCTATGATCTTATAACCCTAATTCTGTACTCAGATTCTGGAATATGGTAGAGAAAAGCCAGACCATAATGAAAGAGCCCATTGTTAAATTTTCAATGTGAGCACATATGCGTTGGAAATTGGCAAATGCTACAAATCATGATTTGATTTACTATTTTGCTGATTTTTAGGCAAATAAATGTTAGATAAAATGTCAATAATTCAGATTAAACTTAAAAATGGGACATTCACAACCCCATTCAAAGAGCTGGTTATTAAACATTTAGCAGCACATCTATAAATACATATGTAAAAAAGAAAATAAAAAGATAAATTAGAAAGATCTCTCTATAAAGGATTTATCCAAACCCAAATAGTATAGAAATAAAAATGTACTTGGCACCTCACAGCTCCCTACTTTTATTTTTTTATCTCTATCTCTTCCCTTTTAGTAATCTAATTACTATCACATTTCCTGAAGTTAGCATTTGTAATGCTTCATGATGTCCATTGCCCATCTATTTTTGGTCTTATTTAGGCTTGTCTTATATTTTTAGCATTGAACCATAGTGTCATATTATTTAGAGATGAGAGAAATATCAAAAATTCTCTACTTCAACCTATTAATTTGACAAAGGATAAGACTGTAGCCCACAAAGGGGAAATGACATATAAGGTTATAAAGTTAGAAGCAAAAATAGAGTTCAGATCACCTTATAAGGGCTTCAGAAAAAAGGCAAAAAATGTACTTGCTTAAATTTGTGGGAGAGGAATGGGAATACAAATGTGGCATAAGTATATTATTAAACATGCTTCATGTGTTGGCTGATTTTTCTTAATATTTTTCCTCTTTTTAAAATTCATTACAAGGGATAGCTTTCTTTGTAGAGGAGAATGAAAGGATATATTTGGTAAATGAATGTGATATAAAAATAAAGCTTGAACAAAATAAAGTGAAATTTAATTTTTAAAGAACCCTTAAATAAGAAGGTAGTAGATTATTTTGCATTATTGTCTCCCCTTCCTTTCTTCCCTTATCATAGAATCTCAGAGTTGGATCTGATTTGTTGTTTGGTCCAAATTTTACCCAAATTAGAATCATATCTAACAAAACCCCAACAAGTGATCATATAATTTCTGCTAGAAAATCGCCTGAGGTAGAGAAATGGTTTTCCTTAAACTCATATCTGATCCATGTGACTTTTCTCTTTAGTTTATTCCAATATTTCCATATTGCCTCTGAGATAAAGTATTCACTCTTTAACTTTTAGAATTTTCAACAACCTTGCCTCCCCCTATCTCACCAGCTTCATTATATACTCTCTCCTCAATTCTAATTCTAATTAAATTCTAATTTATTTTCTCTAAGATCCTCTCTATATTTTAAGCAATTTTGTAAGACCATAAGTTCCATAGCATGTGTCACGATGCTTCAGTAAACGGACTTCCAAATATCAGTGAAAACACAAATGGATCTAGGTAGACAAAGAGAGAGAGAAAAATAATTGTAGATATCTGTATAAGCATTAAAGGTGTAGATGCAGATATAGATGCAGATGTAAAATAGGGTAGAAATAGATAAAGATACAGACATAGAGGCAGAAATATGTAGATGTAGAGATAGTTACATATACACCTGTGTGAATAATTTTAGTACTGATTTTTCATATTTTTCTCCTTAGGCATGCATTTCATTTAAAAACAATAACCTGTTCTCTTCTGAATTTGATTTTAAATATTCTTCAAGTATTCTCTTTTAGGTATAGGACATGGCTGAAGCTGTTATTCATAGATTAAAGAAAACTGAAAAGTATCATGTAAATGTAAAGTCATTATCATTTTGAAATATGTTTAGTCATTTTATTTTTAAGCATATTAATATATGTATGCAGGTGAGTATTTGCCAGTCTAGTAACCTTGTTGAATATTAAAATGAAGTTAATCTCTTTGAGTTTTGCTTATGTTTTGTTTTGTGGTTAATGATTAATTAATCTGTAAACATTTATTAAGTATTTACTATGTTCCAGACCCTGTGAAATTCTCACTAGCCATCCCTTAGATAGTATATGCTAGAATATTGCCAGAAACTTAAGTCAAGTTCCTTGACCTATACTTTACAAACTTCATTCTCCCTTTTTAAAAACAAAATAGGAACATTTATACTACCTTGATCCTACAGTAAGTCTTCCTTGCTCTATGATCTTTCAAAGATCATTGACAAGGCTTTAGCTACATTAACAGTTTTGTTTAGTAATTTTTACGTTGTTTTTCTAGCTTTTCTAAACTCTTTAAAGGAAACTAGGAAGCCTCTTTCTATTTCTCTATCCATCTTCAGTTTCTAATTCATATTAGCCCTTTTTGCTTTTTTTTTTAAACTGAAGACCATTTATTTTGATAGAAAAAACTGAGGGACACAATTCAATCTTTTCTCCATCATCCATTAACACTGTTCAAACTAACCCAAGAAGTTATCCTATCCTTCCTTTTGTTTTTCTTTTCCTCAATATAGACATTAGGGACTAGAGTTGTCATAACACTGGCAGAGTAAATTCCTGAACAGGAACTCTCTCTACAAATGCAGATTGGTATCCCTCTGAAACTTAAAAAAATTTTAAATGTTGCCTAGGGCACTCAAAATTTTAATGACTTTTCATCTGATTTGTGTCTGAGAGAATACACAAATCTTAGGTCTTCTGATTAAAGTCTAGCCTTTTATTCACTAGGCCATGAAATCTATCTTCTAGATCTAAAAAATTCCACATTTATTGTATGTACCTTTTCTCTCTAACTTATTTTTAGCTTTAATGACTTTGATATTATTCTTCTGGTAATATGCTATGCTTTTCTCTTTAGCTTGTTCCTACTCCTTACATACATCTTCTGGTTATGGCTCTTTAAAATGTAAAATCACTTAATTTCCCTTCTATCTCCTTCTGTCCTTTGAGATATGTCTGCATGATTACCTTTTAAGACATAAATCCATAACAGTTTTTTCTTCATTTCCTTATTGACACTTGGACTATTTGAGACTTTAAAGGAACTATAGTCATCTCCTTCTCACAGTATGTAAATACTGAGTTATCACTAGGCCTTACCTGTTACATGGCCTTTTTGAGTCTTCTTTACATTTCTTTTTACTACTAAGTTTGCATTTCAAAGAGTCTATTCATCTCCAATTTCTTCATGAAGGACATTTGAAAATTCTACTTTTTTGAAAGATTATCTTTCTTTTTATATAAATAAAGTCATATTCAATCAATCAGAAATATATTAATTGCTCATAGGAAGGCCAATAAAATGTAACTAAAAGGACAATTAAACTAATCTACTTATTCAGTACCATACCAGTCGAACTGCCCCAAATTACTTTATAGAGCTAGAAAAAATCTTTAAAAATTAATCTAGAAGAACAAAAGCTTAAAAATATCATGGGAATCAATGAAAAAAATGTGAAGGAAGGTAGCTTATGAGTACCAAATCTCAAATTGTATTAAAAAGCAGCAATCATCAAAATAATCTAGTATTGACTAGGAAATAACATGGTGCATCAGTTAAATAGATTAGGCACAGAAAACCTAGTAATAAAATATGATAGTAATTTAGTCTTGATAAATCAAAAGATCCAGTCTTTTCAGATAAGAATTCACTGCTTGATTAAAACTATTGGGAAATTATAAAAAGGTATAGCAGAGACTGGGAATAGATCCACTATATACCAAAATAAGGTCTACATGGGTCCATCATCTAATTGTAAAGGATGATATCATAAAAAATTAAAGGAGCATAGAATAGTCTATCTGTCAGGTCTATGGATAAGGGAGAATTTTAAGCCCAAATCAGAGAAAGAGAGCTTTATAAAATGTAAAATATTAATTATATTAAATTTAAAACTTTTTGTACAAACAAAACAAATACAACCAAGACTAGAAGAAAAGCATAATGCTAGAGAAAATATTTTGCTGCAAGTATCTCAAACAAAAGACTAAATTTTCAAATATATAAAGAACGAAGTCAAATTTAAAAAATAAAAATCATGCTCCAATTGATAAATGGTCAAAGGATAGTCAGTTCTTAGATGAAGAAATCTTATATCTCTAGCCATAAGAAAAAATGCTCTAAATTGCTCTTCATTAGGGAAAAGCAAATTACAACTCTGAGGTACCATCTCATACCTATTAGATTGGCTTATATGACAGAAAAGGAAAATCATAAATGTTGGAAAGGATGTGAAAAAATTGGGACACTAATACACTGCTCGTAGAATTGTGATCTGACCCAACCATTCTGGAGAGCAAATTGGAACTATGCTCAAAGTATTCTAAAACTGTGCATACCCTTTGATCCACAAATACGATTACTAAGTCCATATGCCAAAGAAATCCAAAAAAAAGGAAAAAAAAATCTATTTATGTACACATATTTATTGTCGGTCTTTGTGTTAGCAAAGAATTGGAAATTAAGGGGGTTGTCAATTAATGAGGGAAGACTGAACAAGTTGTGGAATATAATAATTATGGAATATTCTTGTGCTATAAGAAATGATAAGCTGGATGATTTCAGAAAAATCTGGAGAGACTTTCATGAACTGATGCAAAGTGAAGCTGAGCAGATCCTGAAGAATACGTACACATCAGCAACTTTTCTTAAACTACTGTGAATGATACAGTTATACTAGCAATACAATGATCCAAGACAATACCAGACTTATTATAAAAAATGCCATCTGCCCACTGAGAAAGAACTGATGCAATCTAAATACAGACTGAAATATACTATATTTCATCTTCTTTTTTCCATTTAAGATATTGTCTCCAAAATAACTAATAAGAAAATTTGTTTTACATGATTATTATACATGTAAAATCTATATTAGATTGCTTGGTATCTCAGTAAGTGGGGAGGCCAGAGAGGAAAATAAGGACACCCAGAAGAAAGAAAAGAATGTACAATAAATAAAATAAAATTATTTAAAACAAAAAGTATCTTTTTCATAGAAGAATATAATCACTTTATTATATAAGAATATGATGCTGCTTTTCAGGATATTATCTTCCAGATTTTCTATTTGTTTCTCTTTTCTTCTGAGAAATCCTGTGAAAGTCACTAAATGTCTCTAGAACTCAGTTTCCTCATCTGTAAAAGAGAAGAATTGGTCTTGATAACATCTTAAGGCTCTTTCTCACTCTAAAGCTATGAATTTATGACACTTAGCAACCTACTCTAAGAGCAGTATCAGGAAGAAACCAAAAACACACCCACTGTTGTTTCTAGACCCCATTTTTGCCTGATTTACTTAGGGTTATATTGTTTTAGTCCAAGCATGCCAATTCTCTAGACATTCTTTCTTTAAGTTTACATTAATTATTCTGAAATATAAATTCTCAATTATTTCTCATTGTTTCAATATGTTGATATTTCAATTTATCTGTATTCTAGTTGATGTGAATGTTCCTTTCACTTTCCATTACAAAGCTCACATATAGCTTATCAATCTGCATAATAATTTTCCAATTTTGTCCTCAGATTTTCCATAGAAGACCCATCCAATACACCATTGATCTTTCCTTTAAAAAAATCATTCATCACATGGGCTAATTGTATATTGTATAATTTAATTAGAATTTGCTCCCCAGAAACTCCCAGTTTCCCATATTCCTTCTCACATTATGTGCTAATGAAGGGAGGATATAAGTTTTGTGTAGCTCCGCCCTCTTACTCTCGTTTTCCCTGATCATGGCTAGGAAAGCAGATTTTACTCAGGCTTCTACATTTGTCTTTTTATTTCTTTTACTTCAAGTGATTATTAATAAATCTTATAAAATATAATACTTGGAGTTATTGGATATTAATTTTAATTTTAGAATATTGTCCTTTATTCTTAGTATATGCACAAGTCATCATTGGTAATGCCAATTAGTCTACTCATATTCACCATGTATAAATTATAATACCAGAAATGGAAAAGGATTTTAAAACTAACATTTAAAATGTGATAAATTATCCCATTAAAGTAAGGCATTGTGCTGTAAAGTTCTAATCAAAAACTAAGAAATACCATTCTAAGTCAGATGTATGGTCTACATAATGATAAATTATTTCTCTTTTAGGGGAGAATAGGGACCTCAAAATATTCCTTTAATATAATCTATAGAAACCAGATGAATCTTTCTTCCACCAATTTATCTAAATTTTTATCTAAATAATTTCTGTAATCAACCCATAGAACTTCTTAAGCAATGAATTCCACATATATGCTAGTGCTATATAAAGTAGTGCTTCCCAGGGGCAGCAGGGTGGCTCTGTGGTTTGAGAGCCAGGAACAGAGATAGGAGGTCCTGGGTTCAAATATGGCCTCAGACACTTCCTCGTTGTGTGACCTCGGGCAAGTCATTTAACCCCCATTGCCTAGACCTTACTACTACTCTTCTGCTTTGGAACCAATGCACGGTATTGATTCTAAGAGAGAAGGTAAGGGTTTAAAAAATAAAAAATAATAAAGTAGGACTTCCCTTTTGTTTCTCTAACATGTTTCTTAAGCTTCAGAGTGTGAGGGAGAGAGGTCACCTTAATTCTATTAACTAGCACTTAAAGGACAAGACCATGCTATTCTTTAAACTTTATAACTTTATAAACAATAGTAATAGCCACTCACGCCCTTCATATTTCTAGTACAGAATTTTAACTTGTTCATTCCAATTTGCTAATTCTATTTTCCAGACCCATTTAATTGATCTTTTCCCAGACTTTGTTTATTATTCAACATGGTACAACAGTAAAATTAATGACTATGAAATCAGAATATTTTAGTTTTGATTCTATTATCTACCATCATAGTCATCTTAGATAAGACATCACAACACTTTGGGCCTCAGTTCTCTAATCTGTAAAATGTGAAAGTTGGAGTAGATGACCTATAAGCTAGGTTATACTCTTAAATCTTTTGATTTTATATCATTTTGGAGAACTAAACACTAACATAGTATGCCAGTTTCAAATGCTAGAAAACAAAAATGGATCTCAGCAGAAAAAAAAATTAAAAGTGAATATTTAAAAAATTATAAAGAAAGTAGACAAAGTAGGGCTGAGCCAAGATGGTAGAGTAGAGCAGAGAAGCTCAGAATCATCATGAGAATCCTCACCAACTAATCTTAAAATAACACCACAAAATGAATATAGGCATGAAAGAACCAAAAAGGAGACAAAATGAAACAACTTTCAAGAAATGAAAAACCTAAAAGCTAGATAGAGAACATCTGGAGCACTCGGGTAAAGAGGGGAGCACAGATAGCTGGAGGTTACAGCAAGCAGTGAAAGGCAAGCCAAGAGCAAGCCACCCCCACATACACACACACACATATATGCTGTTCCAGGTTCAGAACCTAAGCACAAGTCAATATCCAGATCCTGAGACCATGCCAGAGTAAACAGAGGTCAGACCAACCCACACCCCTTGAAATTCCAAATCTGAGAAGTATGGAATTCTAGCCCAACATAGTCTGTGCTGAAGCATTCTGATAAGTGTGGGTCCAGAGAAAAATCAGGAGTCCCAGTCAGGGCCTGTGGTGAAGACATAGATGAGAGTTTAAGATAGTTGGTAGGCCCAAAGCGGGTGAAGGGAGACCTTCTTATCCCCTTGCCAAAAGCTCAAGGTAGAGGTCCATGACAAAGCAATCTACAATATGGGTGACAAGATCAATCCCACAGTGAGAACAAAAGCTTACACCTAAGCATGAGGCTAGAATTTGAGCACTCTCTAACTTGATCAAGCACAGAGTAATACCAAAAGCTTACGCCCAAGTCTGAGGTGAGAATTTCAGCTTTTAGGAGCTCAAGGATTAAATGAATAAGCAGTGGAAGGTGGCCCACAGAGCTCCCAGGCTTAGACCATCACAGCATATTCAAAGAACTGAAACTAGCAGGAAACCAGAAATAAAGTTAAGGGTAGTATAAAAGAAGGACTGAAGTTTTAGAGGGTGCCCTAACCTCTCAGAGAACAGAGCCTATCTATAAAATATTAGGGAAAGTGAGCAGACAACAACAACAACAAATAAGCACCTAACTAAAAAGAATATTTATGGAGACAAAGAGCAAAGTATAAATACAGAAGGGGAAAGTGAAAGCAAAAAAAAAAAAGAAAAACACATACAAAATCCAAAAGAAAAATATGGATTGGACACAGATTCTGGAAAAGCTCAAAAAGGACTTCAAAAACCAATTAAAAGTGGCAGAGGAAAAGTGGGGAAGGAAAATGAAAGCAATGCAAGAAGAAATGGGTCAAAAGAAAACGGAAACACAAAAACTGATAGAGGAAAATCAGGTTTTAAAAATTAGAATTGAGCAACTAGAAACCAGTGATTTCATAAGATATCAAGAAACAATAAAACAAAAGCAAAAAAGAAGAAAAACAGAAGAAAACATACAGAATCTCATTAGAAAAAACAACTGACCTGGAAAATAGATCCAAGAGAGATAATTTAAGAATTATTCAACTGCATGAAAGCAATGACCAAGCAAAACAAAACAAAACAAACAAATGAACAACAACAACAATAACAAAAAAAAAAACTTGGACATCATAATACAAGAAATTATTAAAGGAAACTGCCCAGATATCCTCAAATAAGAAAATAAAATTAAAATAGAAAGAATTCACAGATCACCTCATGAGTGAAGAAAAGGTATCCATTTGCAACCACTAATTGTTTAATATTGCACTAGAAATGCTAGCAGTAGCAATTAGAGAAGAAAAAGAAATTGAAGGGATTAAAGTAGGCAATAAGGAAACTAAACTATCACTCTGCAGATGATATGATGGTATACTTAGAGAATCCTAGAAAATCAACTAAAAAAGCTAATGTAAATACTTAACTTTATCAAAGTTGCAGAATACAAAATAAGTCCACATAAATCATCAATATTTCTATATATTTCCAACAAAATTCAGCAGCAAGAGTAAGAAAGAGTAAATCTATTTAAAATTCAAGACAATATAAAATATTTGGGACTTTATCTGCTAAGACAAACTCAAGAATTATGTGAATACAACCAACCACAAAACACTTTCCACGCAAATAAAATTAAATCTAAATAATTGGAAAAACATTAATTGCTTATGGATAAGATGAGCTAATATGATAAAAACAACTATCCCATATACACTAATTTACTTATTCAGTACCATATCAATCAAACTATGAAAAAGCTTTTTAAAGAATTAGAAAAAATTATAACAAAGTTCATCTGGAAGAAAAAAAGTTCAAGAATAACAAGAGAACTAATGAAAAAAAATGTGAAGGAAGGTCATCTAGCAGTACCAGATCTTAAACTGTCCAACAAAGCAGTGATCATCAAAACAATATGGTACTGGCTAAAAGACGGAAGAGTAGATCAAAGCAATCAACTACAGGTAAATGACCTCTGCAAGCTAGCATTCAGTAAACCCAATGATCCCAGCTTTTCGAACAAGAACTCACTATTTGACAAAAGCTGCTGGGGAAATAAGAAATCAGTATGGGAAAAATTAGGTTTAGATCAACATCTCATACCCTATACCAGATAAATTTAAAATGGATAAATGACTTAAATATAAAGAGTGAAATCATAAATAAATTAGTTGAGCATAGAATAACATACCTATCAAATCTATGGTAAAGGAAGGAATTTAAGACCAAGCAAGAGATAGAGATCATTACAAGATGTAAAATGAATAATTTTGATCATATTAATTTAAAAAGGTTTTGTATGAACAAAACCAATGCAATCAAAATTAGAAGTGAAGCAACAAACAGGGGGGAAAATTTTAATAAAATTCTGACAAAAGTGTAATTTCCCAAATATATAAGGAACTTAGTCAAATGTACAAGAAATCAAGCCACTCCCAAACTGACAAATGGTCAAAGGATATGAATAGACTGTTTAGAGATGAAGAAATCAAAACTATCAATAATCACATAAAAAAGTATACTAAATCCCTCCTGATTAGAGAAATGCAAATCAAAACAACTCTAAGGTACCACCTCACACCTAAAAAGATTTCATTCCCTTTGATCCAGCTATATACTACTACAGGGCTTGTACTCTAAATAGATTTTAAAAAATGTTTGTACAAAAATATTTATAGCTGTGCTTTTTGTTATGGCAAAAAAATTGGAAAATGAAAGGGGTGTCCCTCAATTGAGAAATGGCTGAACAAATTGTGGCATATAATGGTGATGGAATACTATTGTGGTATAAGGAATGATAAACTGTTTGATTTCTATATAAATTGGAAAGAGCTCTATGAACTGATACAGAGTGAAATGAGCAGAACCAGGATAACATTGTACACAGTAAATTAAACATTATGAGACACTTAAATGTAAAAGTCTCTGCTACTAATAACAATGCAATGGCTAAGAACAATCCCATGGAACTTATGAAAAAGAATGCTATCCACATCTAGAGAAAGAACTATGGGAGTAGAAATGCAGAAAAAAACCATATGATTCATCATTTGGTTATATGGGTATATGATTTTAGATTGTGTTTTTTAAAATATTAATACATTACAAATATAAATAATATGGAAATAGGTTTTGAGTAATGTTACATCATGCATAAAACAATGGAATTACTTGTCAGTTCCAGGATGGGGGAAGGAAGAGGGGAGGGAGAGAACATGAATCATGTAACCATAGAAAATATTCTAAAAAAAAAGTAGAAAAAAGGAAATAATTATAAAAAGTAAGTATGACTCAAAAGAATACACGAGTGAATATTCCAAAACAGCTCCTTTGCAAAAATATAAGCTCCATAGGGGTTGTGCATTGCCCATATTTTCAGACGTTTTTAAAGATACTGATCAATTATTCTGATTTTTGTCTTCCTTTTCATATTATTTTTTGTCTAAAAACTATTTGTCATTTGTGAACCCTCTCTAGGAGGGGTAGGGGAACAAATATTTGGAGAAATTATGACATAAAAAACAAAATACTTCAATAAAAATTAATTTGAAAAATGTATCTCTTCCTTATATCTGAGTCTCTTTTTCATGATATAATCTAGGTACATGCTTAAACTCATGAATGTAGGCTCCAGTCTTAAGCAAGCTACAGTTTGCCTATTTTTTAAATAATAATATCTTTGCAAATATAAAAGATCTTATAGTTTTCAAGATTCTTTCATATAATACTTATTTTTTTTCTTACTTATATCTCTTAAGTAAGGAATGGGTTGTCATGATGAAGAAATCCATCAATTAATGTCCAACCTACTAGTGATGACCCTCTGTATACTTAACTAGGTGATTCAAAGAAGGAATAGCAAGTATGTTCCTGGAACAAAAAATAAACAAAGAACCTTTAGATAATATCTCCATTCTGGCATTACTAATCTAATTTTACATTAGAAAAAATTTAAATTAGCCAATAGAATTTATTAATGCAGAGCAAGAGCCTTAGCTAGTATGAAAATTCTTCATAAAAAAGGATATATGTTTGTGAATAGTAAACCAGAAGATGGAAATCAGAGCAGTGACAGGCTTCTTTCTTTCTCATATATTTTTGTTATTTTTAATGTTTATTGAATGAGGCAAAAGCAGAGGCCAGCAGCATGACTTCCAACTGGCACTGGCCACTTCGTAGTGATGTGATCCTGATCAAGTCATTTAACCTCTGCTTGAATTGTAAGATGTGGATAATAATAAAACCTACTTCCCAGAGTTTTTGTGAGAATAAAATATGATATTATTTGTAAAACACTTTGCAAGCCTTAGTATTCATTACAAGTACTGGCTATTGTTGTTGTTGTTGTTGTTGTTGTTGTTGTTATTGTTATTGTTATTATTATTATTATTATTATTATTATTATTATTATTATTATTATAAGAAAGCTTTAATAGGATGAGAGGCAGGGAACTGTTTGCCTAGATGTGGGTATGGCCAGATGGAACAAAGGAACACCATTTAATGGCCCAGGAAAAAAAAACCTGATCACAAACTAATCATTGATAACTTGGATAAGAATTTAGAGCCAAATCTACAGGACAGAATGGGTGTTATCCAATCTTAGGAGGGGAAGGAGCTCCTTGAAAATGCCTCACTACAATGGAATCATTCATGAACTGTGGGTAGCATAGGAGGTTTCCAAGGAAAATGGAGAAATGATCATTTACGTGGTATGGATCTGTGATTAAATTAATTTATGGTTTTATATCATTAATTTGTCAACTAATCACATAAAGTCTCACAGTGAAACATCTATTGCCTTGAGTTCTTGTGTGTTTGATGGAAAGTGGCTTTATTTGGGGAGTTAAGTTCAAGTTCCAATTTTGCCGCTTGCTTGCATGGGCAGATCAGTTGATGTCTCTAGAGTCTTGAGTTTCCTCATCTATAAAAATGGAGTTCCTATACTTGTGTTGTCTTCCTAGTAGTTATACTTTCTAACAAGGTTGTTATGAGAAAAAATACTTTGTAAACCACAAGGTTCTATTTAAATATCTGAGTTGTTTTAAATTAGTGTATCTATTTAACTTTCCATGCCTATATGTTTTCGGTCTCAAATTACATTTTCAGATTCTTGAAAGCACGGACTAAGTCTTCTTTTAATGAATAGATATTTACTTAATATCTGTTATCTCCTTATCATCTTTGATAAGCTTTCTCTTTCATAAATGTGGATGGTTAAGGTACAATTGTTAACTCTAATTTATTTCTGAGAAACTCTCTTGCCAAATAAGCTAGCTGGAAAGCAGTTTAAAAAAAAACTTCTGGTACTTGCTAATGGGACAATTGTCAGTCAATTTAATAAATTCCTAGCTAGCTTGGAATTTACTATAGGAGGGCATTAAAAGATCAGTTTTCCTATGGGCAGAAATAAGGTCTCCAAAGTCTACTGTGTAAGATTCTCATTATAGAAGATTGTCATTGCCACCTCGAAAAATGCATATAATCTTCCTAGGTCCCTTAATGATCAGAAGAGGGTAACTTTTCATTTTACTTCAAAAGGAGAAATACAGAACCTGAAATACAAAATTATTTCCTTTTTTTCCAGTTTCTGGAAACAAAAGTGTTCTTCTTTCAAGAATAAGGAAGAGTAAATTATCTTTTCATAAGACACTGATAGGTATATTAAATGGGATTTTTCTTCTCCCTCTTGCTTTCAGACTTTGTTGGGGGTATATAGAAATGCTAATGATTGATGTGGGTTCATTCATATCTTACAACTTTGCTAAAGTTATTAATCATTTCAATTAGTTTTCCTTTTGTTGATTCCCTGAGATTCTTTTGTTGTACCATCATATCATTTGCAAAGAGTGATACCTTTGTTTGCTCACTGCCTATTCCTAATTTCTATCATTTCTTTTTCTTCCCCTATTGCTCTAATTAGAATCTCTCTTACAATATTAATAGTAGTGGGGACAATGGACATCTTTGCTTCACCCCTGATTTTATTGGGAAGGTTTCTAGCTTATCCCCATTACATATAATGCTTACTGATGGTTGTAAATAAATGTCATTTATCATTTTAAGGAAAACTCCAATTATTTCAATGTTCTCTTGTGTTTACATGTGGAGAAGTTTTGTTTAGTCAAATGCTTTTTCTGCATCTGTGGAGATAATCATATGGCTTCTGTTGGTTTTGTTATTGATATGGTCAAGTATGCTGATAATTTCCTAATATTCAAACATCCTTTCATTGCTGATATAAAGTCCAACTGGTCAAACTGTATAAGCCTTGGGATATATTGCTGCTATTTCCTTGTTCCATTTTTTTTTAATTCTTGCATCAAAATTCATTTGGGAGATTGGTCTATAATTTTTTCCTGTTTTTACTTTTCCTGGTTTAGGTGTCAACATCATATTTGTATCACTAGAGAAGTTTGGAAAAATTCTTCCTACACATATTTTTCTAAATAAGTTATACAGTATTGGAGTTAATTTTTCTTTAGATATTTGGCAGAATTCACTTGTGAATCCATCTGGCTCTGGGCATATTTTCTTAGGAAATTGACTGATGACTTGTTCAAATTCTTTTTCTGAGATGGCATTTTTAAATAGTCTATTTACTCTTCTGTTAATCTGGGCAATTTATATTTCTTTAAATATTCAACAATTTCTGTTTCTGGAGTACCATTGTACTATAAGGAATGATGAAGAGGATGATTTTGAAAAGAACTGGAGAGACCTACATGATTGTATGCAGAATGAAATGAGCAGAACCAGGGGAACATTATAGATAGTAACTGAAATATTGTGGAAAAATCAAATGTGATAGACTTTGCCACCTACAGCAATACAATGATTCAGGACAATTATGAGGGACTTATGAAAAAGAATGCCATCCACCTCCAATAAAAGAACTGTTGAGGTATAAATGCAGATGATGATATGATTTATCCCTTGATTATTTGGGTATATTAATTGGGGTTTTGGTTTTATAAGATTATACACTTATAAAAATTAACAATACGGAAATATGTTTTGCTTGATAATACATGCATAACCCGGACTGAATTGTTTGACATATCTGGGAGGAAGGAAGGAAGAATGGAGGGAGACAACATGAATCATATAAGTTTTGAAAAGTTATGTGTAAATTTTTCATTAAGATAAAATAAAGAAAAATAAATGAATTACTATTCATCAATTTCAATTAGATTGTAAGATTTATTGGCATATACTTGGGAAAATAGCTCCTTGTGATTGCTTTAATTTCTTCAGTGGTTACAAATTCTCCTTTTTCATTTTTGATATTAGTAATTTCATTTTGTTCTTTCTTTTTTTAAATCAAATTAATCTATTTTATTGACTTCATTGTAAAATCATATTCTTGCCTTATTTATTGGTTCAATTATTGGTTCAAATAGTTTTCTTACTTTCAATTTTATTTATCCCTTTTTTAATTTTCAGGTTTTCCAATTTGGTTTTTAATTGAGGATATTTAATTTGCCCTTTTCCTAGTTTTTATTTTTAGTTGCATGCCCACTTTGTTGATCTGCTCTTTATTTTATTTATTAATTATGTAGGTATATAAATTTTTACTTTTGCTGCATCTTATCAATTGTTATATGTTATCTTCTTATTGTTATTCTCTTTAATAAAATTACTGATTGTTTCTATGATTTATTCTTTGACTCTTGCATTCTTTAAGATAAAATCATTTAGATTCAAATTAATTTGCATCTTTCAGCAGTCCTTTGCTCGATGTAATTTTTGTTCCAGTATACTCTCAAAATGATGTACTTAATATTTCTGCTTTCTGCATTGGGTTGTGAGGATTTTATATCCCATCATATTGACAATTTTTGTGAAGTTGGGATGTATTGCTGAGAAAAGGTTATATTCTTTTCTATTCCCATTCACTTTTCTTCAGAGGTCTATCATGTTAAATTGGAAGTATGGGGAGTAAGAATATCAATTTATTAATTAAACTAGCATATAACCAACAAATTAATAGGTTAGTGATCCTCTTAATGACCAAAGATCTATCACAGTGATGGTGAACCTTTTAGAGATGGAGTGCCAGGTCCCACTCCCCCCCAAGGCCTAGCCTGACTGCTGTGCTGGCCTCACGCCAGAGACTGAGTGCTACACACCCCCAGAGACCAAGTGCCATGCCCCAAAACCCATAGCCCCATACAGGGGAAGGAGGAAGTGTTCCCATTGGGCTGTTGGGTAGAGAGGTGGGTGATGAGAGATATGTGTGGAGATGGGGAGGGGAATAGCCTGAGTGCTCTGCTCCCCTCTAGCTCTGCATTATCCCATGTATTCAAGCAGTTGTTTTTCTTCTGTGTTTCTGCTACTGTAGTTCTTCCTCTGAATGTGGATAGCATAACAAAAAAAAACTCTGACAGAGGTCTAATTACTCAAATATACAAGGAGCTAAATCAATTATATAAAAAGTCAAGCCATTCACCAATTGATAAATGGGTAAGGGACACAAAAAGGCAATTTTCAGATAAAGAAATGAAAACTGTCAAAAAGCACATGAGAAAGTGTTTTAAATTTCTAATAATTAGAGAAATGCAAATCAAAACAACTCTGAGGTACCACCTCACACCTAGCAGATTGGCTAAAATGACAGCAGGGGAGAGTAATAAATGTTGGAGGGGATGTCGCAAAATTGGTACATTAATGGATGGTTGGTGGAGTTGTGAACTGATCCAACCATTCTGGATGGCAATTTGGAACTATGCCCAAAGAGCTCTAAAAGAATGTTTGCCCTTTGATTCAGTCATATCATTGCTGGGTCTGTACCTCAAAGAGATCATAGAGAAAAAGACTTGTACAAAAATATTAATAGCCACACTCTTTGTGGTGGCAAAAAACTGGAAAATGAGGGTATGCCCATCAATTGGGGAATGGCTGAACAAATTGCAGTATATGCTGGTGATGGAATACTATTGTGCTCAAAGGAATAATAAACTGGAGGAATTCCATGTGAACTGGAAAGACGTCCAGGAATTGATGCAGAGTGAAAGGAGCAGAGCCAGAAGAACATTGTACACAGAGACTGATACACTGTGGTAAAATAGAATGTAATGGACTTCTGTACTAGCAGCAATGCAATGACCCAGGACAAATCTGAGGGACTTATGTAATATGAATGTTTTTAAAGGGAAAATGTAAATTCTTAACAAAAACATGAAGTATTGCTTCAAGTCAGGTCAAATAAGCATTCATTTCATGACTGTTATGAACCAAGCACTCTGTTATATGTTTCCAATTATTAATAAGAAGAAAATTGCACATAAAAACACTTCTGTAGTTTTGCTTCACATTCAGAAAATAGAAAAATATGGTAAATAAAAGAAGACTAATTTTTGGAGCCATTTTAAAAAGAAAAGCAGTGAACTATTGGCAGAATTTTGAATTTGTGAAAACAATCAAACTTTAATTACTTGAAAAATATAATTAAAATGACAATATACTTGATATTTTATTGATATATATGTATATTATATACACATAAATGTTTGCATGTCTGTATTTCCATGTATGTATATGTGTATACGCATGTGTGCATATTCCAAATAGTCAATAAATAAAAGAAAGGACTCATATATACCATAATATGCATATAGTACTTTTTTATGGTAACAAAAAAGTAGAAACATATTATCTAATAAATGGAGAAGGGCTATATAAGTGGTGTTATGTAGATAGGACTGAAGGTCAGTTGAGTCAATCAACCAATTACCTCAATATAATTTAAAATAATTTGCAAGATGGCTATGGCCTGATACCTTTGTGAAGTGAATATAGAGCTTTGAACTAAGAGTAAACAATGTCTATTAAATAAATCAATCATAGGCTTTAGATTAAGTATGAAAAATCTTTGATCCATTTAAAAGTCCTTGAAAATCATTGGTTGAAGTTAAATAATGCCACATAGGAAATGTATTCAAATTGATTGAAGGACTTGGTCATGACCTGTGAGGAGTCTGTATAAAACTTAAGTAGCTTAGAATTACAATTTCATGTGTCTAGTGGCAAAGAAAAAAGAGTCTATTTTCTAAGAAGGAATCACTTGGGAGAGAATGAAAGCCTTGGCCTCAGTGTCAACCTTTTTGATGGTGTCTTACATTTTCTCAACCTTTGACTAGAGCAAGACCTAGCTTATGAATTTCAGGAATTGAAGGATTTAGAATTTTCACTGGGGTCACCAGAATAGTTGTCAACATAGAAAGTTAATGATAAAAAGACATATTGAGAAAAATGGATTCAAGAAATTACCAGAAGCTACAATATGTATACATGGAATGTCATGAAGGTCTCCTGAAGGGCATTAGTACTCTTAACCATGCCCATGAGTTACATCTTTTCAATGTGGGCTTTAAGCTTCAACATACTTTCTTCTGACTTTACATGTATTAATGGGATAGGGCTAAGGATATTTTGTGCCAATTTTTTTTTACTATACTATATTACTCAATACCCTCCTTCTGAAAAAAAACAACTAATAATCTGTTTGACTAATTGATAGTAATAGATAATCCTGGAATGAAGCACAATCATAGTGAGACAAAGTGTCATAAGAACAACCTTTTAATAACCCAAGATTACTCCTAGATCTGAGGGAATATGGAGCAGCATTACTTCAAGGATTCAAATCAGCAGTAGACACGGTGGTTGGAAGAGTAGCTTCTAAGTATTCACTCAACAGCAACATGATGGAATACTGTTATGTAAGAAACCAAATATATGATGAATACAGACTAGCTGAAGAAGAGATATATCAACTGATCCAAAGTGAAATTAGTTGAACCAGGAAAACAGTATACTCAATGGCTGTAACATTATAAATATGAAAAGTAATAAGAATCAAAAAGTAAATTCGAAGTGACCAGGTTTGGTCTCAATGTGGAATTCTGAAAGGTAAACAAACTTAAATACAGATGTAGGGAATTATGGATTTGGAATAATGATATAATTACAGACTCCTTAAAATTTCAGTATTGCTGAGCTGGCTTTCTCCCCCTCTTTATTCTTTAATTAATGGATTATTCTCTGGAAGAGGAAGAAGGGGAAAAATAATTAGGAGATATAGATTACATAAAGTCAATATATCAATAAATTGTATTTTGTAAATATGCTTTCTCAAAATCTATACTATATGATTAAATATGGTTCCTTTTTTTTCTTCATGTGCTCTTGGATGCCATAGACTCTATTTCCTAATATTCTTTTTCCTTTCACTTCACCAATCAACTTCTTTTAAAAATTAATTCCAATGGAAAAATTTAATTAGCATCTTCCTCAATTTCTCTCCTTTGTGGGGATTCGAACCATGACTTTGTCCCTATTGGTATTATTCTCTGGCCAACTATGTTTAAGTCACCATGAATGAAACTTCAAAAGAGGGCCTACTTTCAGGGGATTATATGACAAAGCCCTAGGATTGTGACCTGAGATTCTTCCTCAGATGACATTAAAAAAAAACAAAAAACTTTTGTGAAGTGAACTAAGCAAAATTTCTACAATCCCACATAGTACACTGACATGTCACTAGACTAGACATCTTTAAAGATTCATAGTGAAGTTATTTGCTGGTCCCTATATTTGAGAGTCAAGGAAAAGGCATATCTGCTTTGCAATTAGATCTTTATCTCAGAATGGCTTCTATTTGTGACAACAATGAACAGATCAATTTTCCTATCTCTGCCTTTTGGTATCCAAAATCCATCATAATTGATCTGCTTGGCCTGGGTTCTCCACAGTCATGCTTCCTTATCTGAAGCACATTCTTTAGCATTAAAAAATCCTATCCCTATCTTTGCAGGGGTAGTGAGAACTAACATTTTTTAATGAATTCCTAATGCACTCTCTCAAGCAAATAAGGAACTTAGAACCATGGAACATTACATCCCAGACATTAATCATAATTACTTAGTAATATTGTACAAAGATTTTTATGGAAAATGTGAACTTATTATTTAACATCAGAACCAGAATAATTGTCATATTTGTACATGCTCCAAATAATGCCATTTCGTTCTGAATCCAAACATTAAACAGTTTAAAATAATAAAAATGTTTTGTCAGTTAATTTAATTTAATTGCAAAGTATAATTTAATAAATTTCTCAAAAAACCAGATGTTTTAATAAGTGTAAATGGCATGGAGGTTATAAAAATTTCACTTTATTTCTCAATTGCCAGGCAAAATATCTGCCGAAAGTTAACAGACAATTATAGCTTCTTAGGACTCCTATAGCTCTCCAATGTGTTTGTTATATACCATTAGTCACCAGGTGAAGCCCTTTACTAATAGCAATACCCTTCAGCAATAGCTCCAGAGAATTTAACACTGATTGATGGCAGGTCACCTGGAATTGGTTGGCAGAATTTCCAATTTTCTGTTGGGAAATTGCTTATTTCTCGAAGTCTATTCCCATTTTTACAAGTGGACAGCAAGCTGAGATTATACATTATTATGTGTCTAACTATAAAATTGTGATGGATGGTGTCACGCATTTAAAGAGAGTTAAGCATTTCATTTAAGATTTTTAAAAAAAGTTTAAAGAGCTTGAAAATACAATTCTTATGTTACCTAAAGCTCGATGGGTTTATTCACATTTATAGAAATATTGAAACCTCACCAAAAGATAGGTATTTAAGTGCAGGGATATTTTCTTTGTAGTTATTTTTTTAGAAATTCATAATTATTGTAATTACTTTCATTTTAATATCTTTGTGTTTTCTAGTCTTATCAAAAGACTAAAGGAGCTAAGGAGGAATTTGCAATACAAAAGACCTATACATTTATTTTTTCTAGGGGTGGGGTGTGTGTGAAAATTTACTCTGAGCAATACTCAGCATGAGTTTAGCAAACTTAAAATATTAATTTGGAATGAAATAAAAATATGTATTTAAAAAGGAAATTAGCATGTATTCTTTTATTACAAAATGCATTTTTCTACAAATGGTTTTATATAGATATTTGCTTACCATTTCTTGAATTAAGCCCTAAATTTCAGACTGCCTACATAATCAGTGTAGTCAATACAGGATGAATTATATCAGTCAATTTTGAGTAATTCAGATAAAAAAAAAAGAAAACAACTTCTCAAATCAAGTCAGGAAATATTTATTGGTAGTTACTATATGCCAGCATATATTTTATCTATCTAATATCTAATATTTTCTTTTACCTCAGTCATCTAAAAATTTTTAAACTGACCTTTATACTAGTAATGACGAAGTAGAAACATTAAAGGGCTTCCTGGTATTTTCATTTGTTTGTTGGTTCTAGACCTTTAATTTCATTTGTGTTGAAAATCTACTTGTGCAAGTTATTTAAATTATACAATTCTGATTATTGTCTATAATTTGTAGTCAGGATTTTGCCTGGGGTACTGAGAAACTCAATGACATACTAAAAATCATATAATTAATGTTTCAGAAAGAGAACTTAATTCTAAAACTAGTTAGCTCTTGTCACTATTAAAGGAGTTTCTCTTGCTGATTTTATGTAGAAATTTCCTTTCATATGTTCCTTATAATTCTGTGGGAGTAGTAAAATTATCATCATTTTATGACTAATGAAACTAATGCTCAAAAAAGGCCAGTGAATTCTCCATGGTTACAGTTAGTAATTAACAGAATCAGAATTTCAACCTAGGTCATGTCATTCTAAGTTTTATCATGTGCATAATTACTGGTCAATCAACTGGTATTTATTAAGGACCCATTATATGTCAGGCATTCAACTAAGTGCTGAGGAGACAAAGAAAGGGAAAACAAAAGAAAAGTTTTTGAGGATTTCACTTTCTAATGGAGGAAATACTTTGCAAACAATTACTTTGATCTTTTTCTTCCCAAATGACATATTAATCAGAGGTTAGATTGAACTTGATATTCCACTAGATGAAAAATATTTAAGAGAATAAAAACATATCGTTCTAGCCCAGTACTCCTCTCTCTGAGGAGAACAGAGTGGTGGTTTCCTTCTTCACCTCTTGGGAAGAGTAAAAGTCTCTGATGGAGAAAGTCTCTGATGGGTTGATGGAGAAGAGGCTAGAAATGTCCATTTTATCTCCATTTGAGGCACATACATGCACACACAAAGAAATATAAGTAGACCTCTCTAAACTAGGTGTCTATTCTTATTGCCACAGTATAAAATCCTATGGTTGGCTTTTAAATCCCTCCATAATCTATTTCCTTCTTATGTTTCCAGACTTCTTCACCTTACTATCCTCCATGAACTGTTCTAACCAGTGACATTGCCTTGCTTCCTATTCCTCAAATACTCAAAACTATTTCCTGACTCCTGAAGTTTTCTCTCACTCTAGTCCATGCCTAGGATGTTTTCCCTTCTCATCTCTGCCACCTGGCTTCCTTCAAATAGCAACTAAACTTCCACCATCTACAGGAAGTCTTTTCCAATCCTCTTTAATTTAGTGTCTACACTTTGATACTAATCCAATTTTCCCTGTATATAACTTGTTGGAATGTTATCTCCTCCATTAGACTAAGTTACTTAACAACTAGGAAGATTTTTTTTTGTTTTCATCTTTGTTTTTTGTTAGTTTTTCTGCCTTTGTATTCCCAGCTCTTAGTATAGTGTCCAGCACATAACATATGCTTAATAAATACTGGTTAACTAATAATTATGCACATGATAAAACTCAAAGAAGGCAATGAAATAATGCAAATAAAATATTTTTTACCTTATAGTCAATGAATATTGAGCCACTGATGTTTGTTGAACATAGCTAGACCTGAGTTTTAGGAAAATCATTTTGGCAGTTAAGTGGAAGATGGAGAGGAAAGAGATTTAAGGCAGAGAACTAATTAGTAGGTTCTTGAAATAGTCCATGTACTTAGTGTTGAGGTCTTGAATTACTGTTATTGTTAACTCATTTCAGTCATGTCCAACTCTTCCTGACCTGACGTGTGTTTTCTTTGGCAAAGATACTAAAGTGGTTTGTCATTTTCTTCTCCAGCTCATTTTACAAATGAGAAACTGAGACAAAAATAGCTGAGTGATTTGGTCAGGTAGTGAGGGATTTGCCCAGGTTGAGTCATTTGACTTATCTAATATGTTTCTGAGGCCACATTTGAATTCTGGAAGACAAACCTCCCTGAATTCAGGGACAGTATTCTATCCCCTGATCCACACAGAATTACTAGTTGGAGTTACATAAGCAAATAGATGAAAACAAATGGGGAAAATGTGGTAGTAGAGGTGGTAAGACTTTATAGGTTATTGAATATGTGGGGTCTAAAAGAGAGTGAAGGAACTAAGATGACACCAGAGTTATCAACTTTGGAAGGATGGTGTGACACTCAATGATAATAGGGAAGAGTAAAAAATAATATAACTTGAAGTAAAAAATAATATAACAAGAACTTCTATCTATCTCAGCATGCCCATGCCTCATCCTATGTGCCCTCTCTCCTAAATAAAATAGAAAGAGGACAGTAGAGCTTTTACCAGTCCAGAAAGCAAAAGGCACCTCTGAAGGACATCAGTTATAGCAATAAAATGATCTAGGGAGGGAAGGGAAGACAAGAACTATGAATACTTGGAGGTAGGGAGTGTAATTGTCCTAATAGTATTAGCAGAGATGCTACTATGGATACCTAGTTTGGTTATGATTATTTTAATCCAATTGTAAGACATTACATTCATCACCATAAAATCTTAATAGTTTTGGACCATTGTTTTAATTGGATAAATATCTTCTGAGTTCCTAATTTCATCACCTAAAGTATTAGCTATGCCTCTCAGCATTTTAGACTCTGCAAATATGATTCAAATGATAATATCACCCTATTCATGTCACTGATAAAAAGAAAGCAATACAGTCAATAGCAGTGCCCTATGACTATTCACTGTACTTCTCCCAGATTGACAGTGATCAATTAATCACCAGTGTTTGGCTCTGGTCATCCAGCAATTTCTGAATCTATTTAATTGTATAATCATCCAACCCACATCTCCCCATAGTTTTCATAAGGATATTGTAAAAAAATGTCAAATATCTTGTTGGAATTGGGTGAAGGCAAGATGATAGAGTAATGACAGTATTTTTGCCAAGCTTTTTCAAAATTTTCCCTCCTCAAAAACATAAAAACCATGAATTTGGAGTGGGAATACCAACAATTAGTCATAGTATATCATTTTCCTGGCTTAAAGAAGCTTAGGAACAGAGAAAGAGAGGTCTTTAGATTCAGAAGTCAGGAAGTCAGGCAAGAAGTATAGAGAAAGAGTCATCAACTGTGGGATATAACTGCATCAGTGGCAAGAAACAGTCCAAAATCTAGGGGTTCTGACCATTGGTTCAGAAAGAAATCCCGGGAGACACCAATACTAACACCAATTGCAGGAAGAGTCATTCGGCAGCTTTGTTATCTATTGTCCATTTGTTACCTATGGTCTTACATCCAGAGTGAAAAGGAATGGTCACAATCATAAGGGATGTGCAAGGACCATAGTACAGTACAGGAGAGAAGTGACTAGACCTCTCCCCAGATCACACCACAATGGAAACACCAAAAACTTACAAACTTCCACTAATCATTATAAACAACAGAAACACATAAAAGAGAGAAATTGAGGCCAAATATCATTCCAAAAGATGAGCAGAGCCCAGTTCTAACATACAGTCCAAAGTCAATAATAGGGTGGAAAAAATGAATAACATAAATAAAAACTGAACAAGAAAGAGCTTCCATAATAACAAGGAAGCTCATCACAAACTCAGAGGAAGACAATGACTTGAAAACATCTAAAAGAAAAGCCTCAGAGAAAAATGAAGATTGAACACAAGTCTAAAAAGACTTTCTAAACACTTACTAAAGAGATATAAAAAGGAAAATAAAGATTTAAAAAATCAAATGAGTAGTACAAAAAATGTGAAGAAATAAGAAGTATGCAAGAAAATTAAGAAAAGAGAATTAATGGTTTAGTAAAAGATGCACAAAAAGTACTGAAGAAAATAACTACTTAAAACTAGCTTTTGTCAAATAGTAACAGACATACAAAACCTCACTGAAGGGAATAATTAAAAATTAGAATGGGTCAAATATAAGCCAATGAATCCATGATACATGAAGAAAAAGTGTCGAATATTCTGATAAAGTAAAAAAATGATGAATTAGGAGAATATGTGAACTGTCTCATAGGAAAAACAATTAACCTAGAAATATCAATTGAGGAAAGAAAATCTAAGAATTATTATATTCGAAGACATGACTAATTAAAATGATCTTAAGAATCAAATTTTATCAATTTATAAAGGAAAACTGGTCAGAGAACTTAGAACCAGGCAAAATAAAATTTGAAAGAATCTACTAATTGTCTCCTGAAATACCAAAATGAAAATATTTAGGAATATAATAGCCAATATTCAGAGCTCTTAGTTAAAGAAGAAAATACTCAAAAAACCCAGAAGAAAATAATTCAGTGCCTTAGAAATACAATAAGACTCAGCAGCTATCACTATAAAGAATGGGGGCATTTGCAACATTATTTTCCAGAAGACAAAGTAACTAGAATTATAACAAAAAAAATAACATATATAGATAAAGTGAATAGAATCCTATAGCAAAAAAAGGGAAATTTAAATAATAGAATACTTTCTAGAAATCCTGATGAAAAGTCAAGATAACTGAGTATAAAACTGATATACAAACCAGAGCCAAGAAACTAAAAAGTTAAACATGAGTGAGAAATAATGAAAGATTCATGGTTAAGCTATTTACATTTCTATATTAGAATATGATACACCTAACTCCTAAGAATTTTACAATAATTTAGGAAGTCAGAGAGGATCTATTTAGACAGAAGTCATGGATAGGAGTCTATGATATTGGGATGGAAGTGAAAGCAGAAGGGAAAAGTGAGAAAAAGAGATGCACTGGAAGGAGGAAGAAGAATGGAGAAAATTATCTCACAAGAAAGAAGCAAGCAAGTAATAACTTTTTTATAATTCAAGATGGATGAATACACACACACACAAGCACACACACAATTATGTGTAGAAATTTGTCCTACCTAAAAGGGAAATATGAAGAGAAGTAGTTAGAGAAAGGGGAAAAAAATAAAGGGAAATGATAGATTAACGGAACCACTCAATAAAAAAACAGCCTTTTGCAGAGGGGACAGAATTTTAAAAATAAGAATAGAAGAAAACAGGATGAGATAAATACCCAGTTAGTAAGCATAACTATTAAAATGAATGAAATTAATTCCTCTATAAAATGGAAGAGTATAATAGAAATGAATCACAGCCATGATCTAATAATATTTTTGTACAAGAAGCACACTTGAAATAGAAAAATATAAATAACTAAAATGAGAGCCTGGAGGAAGGGGTAGAAGTCATGATCTCAAACAAAGTAAAAGCAAAAATAGATATGATTTTAAAAAGATAAGCAGAGAAGTCACATTTTGCTAAACTGTACCAGAGACAATGAATACCAATAATGAAACTATGCTAATAGGGAACCTCAATTTACCTGATTTAGACCTGAACAATGATCATAAATGAGTTCCCTAAGAAAAAAACCAAAGACCTTATAGATTTACAATTGAGTTCTATCAAACCTTTAAAGATCAAATTTTTCAATACTATAAAACTAAGAATGAGTCTTACTAAGTTCATTCTATGACAATGATATGGTCTGGATACATAAACCAACGAGAGCTAAAACAGACAGAAAACCATAGACCAAATTTCCTAATTAATAAGCAAAAATTATAAATAAAATTCTAGAAAGAAAACCAGATGAGATTTATATGAGGAATGCACAACTTGTTCAATATTAGGAAAAACATAATCAAAATTAAATAAATTAACAACAAAAAAGCAACAAGAATCATCAGACTATAACAATAAATGCAAGAAAAGCTTTCAACAAAATACCACAGAAAAAGGTAAAGAGAGATAGAAGCTCACTTTACTTATCCCAAAGTTCCCTTCAAAGGATTTTAAAATATTGCCTCAAAAGATTTTAAAAATCAAAAAAGAGAGTTAGAAGAAAAACTGGAAAAAGAAATTAAAATGATAAAAGAAAATAACGAATATAGATCAAGAGCTTGGTTATTAGAAGGGGGAAAAGTTGATGGGAGGGTGATCAAACAGTCCCATAGTAAGAGGGGAATAAGAAAGGAAGTGGTGGTAAGGGGAGTAATATAAGGAAGGGGAAAGGTAGTGATTGTCTAAAAGTGAAACACTGGGGAGAAGGAAAAGAATAAAAAGAGAAAAGTCAGAATTAAAGAAGGAAGCCAAAATGGAGAGGAATACACAGACAATAATCATAACTGTGAATGTGAATGGGATGGATTCACCCATAAAACAGAAGGGGATAGCAGAGTAGTTGAAAGCCCAGAATCCTGCCATATATTGTCTATAAGAAATAATGTAAGGCAGGTAGACAAACACAGGGTAAAGGTAAAAGGCTGGAACAGAATCTATTGGGCTGCAACTGAGACAAAGAAGGCAGGAGTAACTATGATGATCTCAGACAAAGCTAAAGTAAAAATAGATTTGATTAAAAGAGATAAGGAAGGAAATTACATCTTGATAAGGTAGGATAAATAATGAACAAATATCAGTACTCAACATATACGCATCAGATGGTACAACTTCTAGATTTTTGAAGGAGAAACTGAAGGAGCTTAAGGAGAAATTAGATAATAAAAGCTTACTGGGGGAAGGGGGAGACCTAAACCTTCCCCTATGAGAACTAGACAAGTTGAACCAAAAAATAAATAAGAAAGAAGTAAGAGAAGTAAATAAAACATAAGAAAAAATAGAGTTAATAGACATCTGAATAAAGTTGGATAAGGAAAAGGAATATACCTTCTTTTTTTTTTGTTTTAGATCATTTTATTGCCAAGAACAGTTGTCATTCACAGTTGATTATTGTTCAATATTTATATTGCTGTGTACAATGTTCTCCTGGTTCTGTTCATTTCACTTTGCATCTCTCCATTTAGATCTTTTCAGGTGTTTTTATAATTGTCCTGTTCTTCTTTTCTTATGACACAATTGCAATTTATTAAATTTGTATATCACAACTTGTTCAATTATTTCCCACTTGATGAATATATACTTAATTTTGAATTTTTCACTACCCTAAAAAGAGTTATTCTAAGTATTTTTGTCCATATAGGTCCTTTTCCTTTTTTCTTTGACATCTTTAGAGTATAGACTTAGAAGTGGTATTGCTGAGTCAAAGGGTATGTACAATATAGGCATAGTTCCAATGATCAGACTCTCAAAAAGATCAGATAAGTTCACAATCTCAGCAGCAATGCATCAGTGTCCCAATTTTCCCACATTTCCACAAAAATTTGTTATTCCTTTTCAATCATATTAGCTAACCTGCAAGGTGTAAGGTAGTGCCATAGAATTTTAATTTGCATTTCTCTAAACAAGAGTGATTTAGAACATGTTTCCCTATGGTTATAGATAGTTTTTATATATCTGAAAATTCCCTGTTCATATTTGACCATTTATGAATTCAGAGATGCCTTAAATTCTTATAAACTTGACTCGGTTCTCTATATAATTAAGAAAAGAGAACATTTTTCAAAAATGCCATTATGTAAGCATGCCTCATCCATCCTCTATGTGTAAGGTACATTTTTTGATACTTGAGTAAATCTTTACATTTATTCCTAATAAATGTCAGCTTGTTAGATTAGACAAAATATTTTGATGTTATTAATTTCTTGGATTCTGATTCTTTTATCTAGTGCATTAGCTATCCATATTCCATCAGAGTCATCTGAAAATTTGATAAATATGTAATTTATACCTTTCTACAAGTCACTGATAAAGATGTTGAACAATGAGGGGTCAACAACTAGAAATTCCCCTTCAACTGACATAGAAAGCCTGTATCAACTTGACAGGAAGAACTTGAGTCTGGTCATTCAACTACTTCTAAAAACATTAAATTGTAATATTATCTAACTAACATTTTGACAGTTTTCTCACAAAATAGCAGAAAACTCTATCAAATGCTTTGCTTAGAATCTAATTAAATTGTGGCATACTCTTAATTTACTGTTATCAATGCATAAAACAGAAGCAAAAGCATCAGGTATATAGCTTTACTCGCCAAGTTGAATCTTTACTAGCCATGCTGAATCTTTTAAATCATAGCTTCCATTCAATAATACTAATAACCTTTTTCATAATTGTAATGCAACTCATTGCCATAGTCAACTTTTCTTTCAAGCTTTAATGATTTAACACTACACTAAGGCTTTTTTTTTTCAGTATGATATACAGAAAGGATTTTATATGCCTTGAGAATAATATATTATTTATCAGTATGACTGGTACTCTGAAATATAAGTTGCTTGCATTATACCAGTATCACTGAGCAACCTTGACATTTTGAGGCAACTTCCCCATACTTTTTTTTTAAACATTTATTAATAATCATTTTTAACATGGTTACATGATTCATGCTCCTACTTTCCCCTTCACCCCGCACACTCCCCCCACCCATGGCCGATGCACATTTCCACTGGTTTTGTCATGTGTCCTTGATCAAAACCTACTTCCAAATTGTTGGTGGTTGCATTGGTGTGGTAATTTCGAGTCCACATCCCCAATCATGTCCACCCGGACCCATACGTTCAAGCAGTTGCTTTTCTTATGTGTTTCCTCTCCTGCAGTCCTTCCTCTGAATGTGGGTAGTTTTCTTTACCATAAATCCCTCAGAGCTGTCCTGGTTCATTGCATTGTTGCTGGTACAGAAGTCCATTACATTCTATTTTACGACAGTATATCAGTCTCTGTGTACAATGTTCTTCTGGCTCTGCTCCTTTCGCTCTGCATCAGTTCCCGGAGGTCTCTCCAGTTCGCCTGGAACTTCTCCAGTTTGTTATTCCTTTTAGCACAATAGTATTCCATCACCCACATATAACACAGTTTGTTCAGCCATTCCCCAATTGAAGGACATACCCTCCTTTTCCAGTTTGTTGCCACCACAAAAAGCTCAGCTATAAATATTTTCGTACAAGTCTGTTTATCTATGATCTCTTTGGGGTACAAACCCAGCAATGGTATGGCTGGATCAATGGGTAGGCATTCTTTTATAGCCCCTTGAGCATGATTCCAAATTGCCAGCCAGAATGGCTGGATCAGTTCACAACTCCACCAGCAATGCATTAATGTCCCAATTTTGCCACATCCCCTCCAACATTCATTACTCTCCCCTTCTTTCATTTTAGCCAATCTGCTGGGTGTGAGGTGATACCTCAGAGTTGTTTTGATTTGCATTTCTCTAATTATTAGAGATTTGGAACACTTTCTCATGTACTTATTGATACTTTTGATTTCTTTACCTGAAAATTGCCTATTCATGTCTCTTGCCCATTTATCAATTGGGGAATGGCTTGATTTTTTTATACAATTGCTTTAACTCCTTGTATATTTGAGTAATTAGACCCCTGTCCGAGTTTTTCGTTATAAAGGTTTTTTTCCCAATTTGTTGTTTCCCACCTGATTTTGACTACATTGTTTTTGTTTGTACAAAAGATTTTTAGTTTAATATAATCAAAACCATTTAATTTACATTTTGTAGTTTTCTCTAACTCTTGCTTGGTTTTAAAGTCTTTCCTTTCCCAGAGATCTGAAAAGTATACTATTCTGTGTTCACTTAACTTATTTATAGTTTCCCTCTTTATATTCAAGTCATTCACCCATTCTGAATTTATCTTGGTGTAGGGTGTGAGATGTTGATCTAAACCTAATCTCTCCCATATTGTTTTCCAAATTTCCCAGCAGTTTTTGTCAAATAGTGGATTCATGTCCCAAAAGTTGGGCTCTTTGGGTTTATCATACACTGTCTTGCTGATGTCATTACCCCCAAGTCTATTCCATTGATCCTCCTCTCTGTCTCTTAGCCAGTACCATATTGTTTTGATGACTACTGCTTTATAGTATAGTTTAATATCTGGTACTGCTAGGCCCCCTTCCTTCACATTTTTTCATTATTTCCCTTGATATTCTTGATCTTTTGTTATTCCAAATGAAATTTGTTATAGTTTTTCCTAATTCAGTAAAGAAGTTTTTGGGTAGCTTTATAGGTATGGCGCTAAATAGGTAAATTAATTTGGGTAGAATTGTCATTTTTGTTATGTTAGCTCGACCTACCCATGAGCAATCAATGGCTTTCCAATTGTTTAGATACAGTTTTATTTGTTTGGAAAGTGTTTTGTAGTTGTTTTCATAGAATTGCTGTGTTTGTTTTAGTAGCTAGATTCCTAAGTATTTTATATTGTCTGGGGTGATTTTAAATGGTGTTTCTCTTTCTACTTCTTGCTGCTCTAGTGTGTTGGAAATGTATAGAAATGCTGATGATTTATGTGCATTTATTTTGTATCCTGCAACTTTGCTAAAGTTGTTGATTATTTCTACAAGCTTCTTAGTTGATTCTCTAGGATTTTTTAAGTATACCATCATATCATCTGCAAAGAGTGATAACTTAGTCTCCTCTTTGCCTATTTTGATACCTTCAATTTCTTTTTCTTCTCTAATTGCAACTGCTAGTGTTTCTAGTACTATGTTGAATAATATAGATGATAATGGGCATCCTTGTTTTACTCCTGATCTTATTGGGAAGGCTTCTAATTTATCCCCATTGCATATGATGTTTGTTGATGATTTTAGGTATATACTGTTTATTATTTTTAGGAAAGGTCCTTCTATTCC
>NC_058131.1:76411131-76444939 GCF_016433145.1 Gracilinanus agilis
TTATTTAGGTATTCTATTTCTTCTGCTGTTAATCTAGGCAGTTTATATTTTTGAAAATATTCATCCATATCTCCTAAATTGTTATATTTATTGCCATATAATTGGGCAAAATAGTTTTTAATGATTGCCTTAATTTCCTCTTCATTTGAGGTGAGGTTTTCCTTTTCATCTTTGATACTGTCAATTTGGTTTTCTTCTTTCCTTTTTTTATTAGATTGACTAGTACTTTGTCTATTTTATCTGTTTTTTCAAAGTACCAGCTTCTAGTCTTATTTATTAATTCAATAGTTCTTTTACTTTTGATTTTATTGATTTCTCCCTTGATTTTTAGTATTTCTAATTTAGTTTCCATCTGGGGATTTTTAATTTGCTCGCTTTCTAATTTTTTGAGTTGCATGCCCAATTCATTAATCTCTGCCCTCCCTAATTTGTTAATATATGCACTCAAGGATATAAATTTCCCCCTGAGTACTGCCTTGGCCACATCCCACAGAGTTTGGTAGGATGTCTCATCATTGTCATTTTCTTCAATGAAATTATTGATTGTTTCTATGATTCCTTCTTTGACAAACTGGTTTTGGAGAATCATATTATTTAATTTCCAAGTAGTTTTTGATTTTCCTGTCCAGGTGCGCTTACTAATTATTATTTTTTTTGCATTATGATCTGAGAAGGTTACATTTATTATTTCTGCTCTTTTGCATTTGTTTGCAATGTTTTTATGCCCTATGACATGGTCAATCTTTGTGAATGTACCATGTGCAGCTGAAAAGAAGGTGTATTCCTTTTTATCCCTATTTATTTTTCTCCACATATCTATTAGATCTAATTTTTCTAGGACTTCATTCACCTCTCTTATCTCTTTCTTATTTATTTTTTGGTTTGATTTATCTAGATGTCAAAGAGGAATATTTAGATCTCCCACTACTATGGTTTTACTATCTATTTCCTTCTTGAGCTCTGCCAGTTTTTCCTTTATGAATTTGGGTGCTATGCCACTTGGTGCATACATATTAAGCAGTATTATTTCCTCATTGTTTATATTGCCTTTAATCAGGATGTAATGACCTTCCCTGTCTTTTTTAATCATATGTATTTTTACTTTGGCTTTGTCAGAAATCATAATAGCCACTCCTGCCTTCTTTTTCTCATTTGATGCCCAAAAGATTTTGCTCAAACCCTGAACCTTAAACCTGTGTATGTCCACCCGCCTCATATGTGTTTCTTGTAGATAACATATGGTGGGGTTTTGGTTTCTAATCCACTCTGCTATTTGCTTCCGTTTTATGAGCAAGTTCATCCCATTCACATTCAGAGTTATAATCATCAGTTGTGCATTTGCTGACATTTTCAAATCCTCCCCCATTCCTACCCCTTCTCCTTAAACTATTTCCTTTAAAACCAATGGTTTGCTATTAAGACCCTATCCCTTATCCCCTCCCTTGATTAACTTCCCTTTCTACCCCCTCCCTTATTTTCCCCCCTCTTTTTGTTTTTAAAGGCCTTATGAATTCCCTCCCCCTTCTTCTCCCCTCCGTTTTTTTGACCTCCCCACTCCCCTTCTCCCCTTGGTTTATCCCTTCTAACTTTCTCAGAAGGGTTAGATAAGAGTTTTATGTCCCAGTGGATAGTATAGCTACTCTTCCCTCTCCGGGTTGATTACACTGAGAGTAAGGTTTGATTATTACCTCTTTATGTTCTCTTCCTCTCCTTTTTATAGTAGTATTTGTCCCCTCTCCCTCCCATGGCCTCTGTGTGTAATAGAAAATTCTATTTTTCTTATTCACTCAAGTTTCTCTTGGTGTCCCCTGCTATTCACCCCCTCTTTCCCATCCCCCACGCCATCTTAGATTATTTAGTGTTCCACCCTCACCCTGCTAATTATTCTTCTGATTACTATAATAGTGAATATTATAATAGTGAATAGAGTTCACTACAGAGAATTATACATAACATTTCTCTACATAGGAATACATATAATTAGATCTCACTGAGGCCCTTAAAAAGGCAAATTTAAAAATTATAAGTTTTCTTTCTTTCCCCTCTATATCTTATTTACCTTTTCAGGTTTCTCTCGATTTTTGTGGTTTGATATCAAACTTTCCATTTAGCCCTGGTCTTTTCTGTGCAAATACCTGGAATTCTTCAATTTTGTTGAATGCCCATACTTTACCCTGGAAATATATAGTCAATTTTGATGGGTAGTTGATCCGTGGTTGCAGGCCCAGCTCTCTTGCCTTTCTGAATATTGTATTCCAAGCCTTACGGTCTTTTAGCGTGGAGGCTGCCAGATCCTGTGTGATCCTGATTGGTGCTCCTTGATATTTGAATTGTCTCTTTCTGGCTTCTTGTAAGGTTTTTCTTTTGCTTGAAAGCTTTTGAATTTGGCAATAATATTTCTAACCGTTTTCTTCTCTGGGTCAAATGTCTTCTATGAATCCTTTCAATGTCTATATTGCCCTCTTGTTGTAGGACTTCAGGGCAATTTTGCTGAATAATTTCTTTTAGTATGGAGTCCAGGTTTCTATTAATTTCTGGTTTTTCTGGAAGACCAATTATTCTCAAATTGTCTCTTCTAGACCGGTTTTCTTGGTCTGTCACTCTCTCATTGAGATATTTCATGTTTCCTTCTATTTTTTCAGTCTTTTGTCTTTGTTTTATTTGTTCTTGTTGTCTTGAGAGATCATTAGCTTCTACTTGCTCAATTCTAGCCTTTAGGGATTGATTTTCAGCTATAATCTTTCGGTTTTCAGCCATAATCTTCTGGTTTTCGGCCATAATCTTCTGGTATTCCTTTTCAATCTGGTCATTTCTGGTGTTCAATTGCAAGATTCTACCTTTTAAACAGTTATTTTCTTGCCAGATCTCTTCCATTTTCCTCAAAATCTCAGTTTTGAACTCTTCCATAGCTTGTGAGGAGTTTTCCTTATTTGAGGAGGGTCCAGATGCTTGTTTGTTCTCCTCCTCTGTTTGCTCGGTTGTCTGGATTTTCTCTGTGTAAAAGTTGTCGAGTGTTAAAGGCTTCTTTTTCTTGTTGTTATTCTTTCTCTTCTGAACTTCCTGAGACTGGGTAGCCATCATTAGCCCAGCAGCTTCTCAGGTTTATCCTCGAGCTCAGTGTCTGTCCGCGATCTATTGGCTCCTAAGGTCTGAGTTCTGGATTTTTCCAAGGTCAAGCCCCCTGGTGGACCCCCTTGCTTGATCCTTTGCAGAAGGTTCCTTTACAAGTCTCAGGGCGCTGCTTCCACAGTCGTATACCTGTCTGCACTGGTTCCCCACTCAGGTTTTCAGAGCTTTAGTTCCTGGCTGTGTCTGCCTCCACCCAAGCCTCAGCCCGTGCCTGTACTCTCAACCCGCACTCTGAGCCCGGCGTCCACTCTCTGCTCCCACACTCAGATTTCGCGTGCTTTCTTTGGCTTACTGGGGTCCTAAATCTTGCTGCTCTGAGGAACAGGCCCCGGAGCTGCCAATGACTTGATGGGTGCCCCAAACTTGCTCTATTTCTTTTTAGCTGGCTTCGGCACTATAGATGTTGTGTGTGGAGGGGATTGGGGTGGGGTGGTTGCTCAGCCCGTGATTTAGTGAGAGCTGTTTCACCCCTTTATAGCCTGGAAATGCCTCGATTCCACGTACCTTCCACGCTGTGCCCTGTTGTGGGGTTCCTCCATTCATCTGGACTTGTTTTTATGTCCCCTTGAGGAGTTTTGTGTGTTTCGGTCAGGAGAGGTTAAGAGCTGCTTCTTACTCTGCCTCCATCTTAACCCGGAACTGAATATACCTTCTTTTCAGCACCACATGGTACATATACAAAAATTGACTGTGTACCAGGGCAGTGATGGAGAATTTTTTTTTTTTGCATTTTAATATTTTTTTATTTTTAGAAAAACTTTCCATGGTTACATAACTCATGTTTTTACTTTCCCCTTTACCCCCTCAACCTGCCAACCCCCTCTGCTGTAGCCAATTCGCATTACCACTGGTTTATTATGTGTGGTCAGTCAAGATTTATTTACACATTATTGATAGTTACATGGGTGTGGTCTTTTCATGTCTACATCCCCAATCATGTCCTCATCAACCCAAGTGTCCAAGCAGTTGTTTTTCTTCTGTGTTTCTACTCCTGTAGTTCTTCTTCTGAATGTGGGTAGTGTTCCTTTCCATAAGTCCCTCAGAATTGTCTTGGGTCATTGCATTGCTGCTAGTACAGTTGTCCATTACATTCAATTTTACCACAGTATATCAGTCTCTGTGTACAATGTTCTTCTGGCTCTGCTCCTTTCACTCTGCATCAATGGAGATGGAGAATTTGTGACATGCATATCAGGGATGGTATGCAGATCACTCTGTGTGGACATGTGATCACCCTTCCCCTTCCCCAGAGTTTGTTGCTAGAAAGGCAAAGAGACTTGGGTGGAGCTGCTCCATTCTCCCTCTTCACCACACCTTTTTTCTCATCACCCACCCCTCTGCCCAGCACTCAATGGGAGCTCACAGAGAGTAAGGTGGGCAGCTCACAGGCATCAGACATGGAGGGGATTAGAGTGCTCAGGCAACACCCCAGCCCCTTTCTCCACTCACTGAGGACATTCTTCATTTCACCCTCCCTTCAGCCCAGCAGCCCATTTAGACTGCTTTTTTCCTCCCCTGTGTGTGGTAAGGTGGGAAGCAGGATGCTCTTGGGACTTTGTGGGGTGACAGACATAGCACACAGTCTCTGGGGGATGGGCATAGCACTCAGTCTGTGGGGGTGGGGGACCTGGCACTCCATCTCTAAAAGTTTTACCATCACTGTATGAGGGCATAAAAATATCACAAATACAGAAAAGTGTAAATAACAAATGCAACTTTTTCAGGTCATAATGCAATAAAATTATAACTCATAAGGGTTCATGGAGAGGGAAACTTAAAATTAATTGGAAACTAAATAATTTAATTCTTCAAAACAGGTGGGTCAAAGTACAAATAAAGGAAACATTTACTGATTTCATTGAAGAGAATAACAATGAGGAGACAACATATCAAAATCTATGGGATATAGCCAAAGCAGTACTCACAAGAAAATTTATATCCCTCAGTGCCTATATCAACAAAATATAGAAGGAGGAGATTGGGTATGCAACTTAAAAAATAAACTAGGAAAAGAATAAATTAAAACCCCCCAGATAAAACTAAATTAGAAATCTTAAAAATCAAAGGAGAAATTAATAAAATTAAAAGTAAAAGAATTATTGAACTAATAAATAAGACAAGGACCTGGTTCTTTGACAAAACAAAGGAAACAAAGTTTTGCTTAATCTAATTTTAAAAAAAGAAAGAAGATAATCAAATTAATAGTATCAAAAATGAAATGGGAGATCTCACCTCTAATGAACAGGAAATTAAGGCAATTTTAAGAGCTATTTTGCCCAATTATATGACAATAAATGACAATCTAGGTGAAATGTATGAATATTTAAAAAATATAAATGACCCACATTAACTAAAGAGAAAAGATAATATTTAAATGATCCTATATCAGAAAAAAGAATTGAACAAGCCATTAAGGAACTACCTAAGACAACATCCCCAGGCCCAGATGGATTCACAAGTGAATTCTATAAAACATTTAAAGAACAACTAATGCCAATACTACACAAATTATGTGACAAAATTAGCAAAGAAAGAGTCTTACCAAATTCTTTTTATGATACAAATATGATACTAATTCCCAAGCCAAGAAAAATAAAAATAGAGAAAGAAAACTATAGACCAATTTCCTTAATGAACATAGATACAAAAAATCTTAAATTAAATACTAGTAAAGAGAGTACAGCAAGTCATCACAAAGATTATTCACTATAACAAGATGGGATCTGTACCAGGAAGAAAAGCCTGATTTAATGTTAGGAAAACCTATCCACATAATTGACCATATAACAACAAAACTAAAAGAAATCACATGATTATCTCAAAAATGAAGAAAAACCATTTGACAAAATACAACATTCATTCCTATTTAAAACACTAGAAACTATAAGAATAAAAGGCCATTTCCTAAAAAATAATAAGAAGTGTTTATATAAAAGCATCAGTAAATATCATCTGAAATAGAGATAAATAAAAGCCTTCCCAATAAAATCAGGGGCTAAGCAAAGATGCACATTATCACCACTATTATTTAATAATGTACTAGAAATGCTATCAGTAGTGATTACAGAGGAAAAAGAAATAGTAGGAATTGAAGTAGGCAATGAGGAAACTAAACTATCACTTTTTGCAGATAACATGATGGCATACCTAGAGAAGGAACCAAGTCAAATATATAAGAAATCAAGCCATTCCTCAATTGACAAATGCTCAAAGGATTGTAAGAATATATTTGACAGCCATGTTGAAGTCAAGATGATGGACAGTTATCTGCTTAGAATGTGGAATGAACCAAACCTGGCAGGAGCTTGGCAGGAGCCAAGGGCAGTTAGGCTTGGGTATAAAAGCAAGGAATTTGAAGCCACTGGGGTCTCAGAATAGATATATTGGATTAGAAGGGTGGTTTGGGTAGGCCTTAGATGAGCTTTATTCAACCATCAACTAGCAATCAACTACAAATCTATTTCATCAATCCCTGTTCCCTGTTCCTGAATTTTACTAACCAAGAAGAACAACATATCATTCAGCAGGATAACCTTGACTTTAGGTTGGGCCTGGCAGGCCCAACCAGGCTATAACAAGCAAACCTTGATCAGCAATATTTTAAAAGATTCATCAATAATATTATTAGCTTTAAACAGTTAAGGACTTAGTATTCCCATTTTCCCAGCCATTATCCTGCTCCTCCTCTCTAAGTCTATTAGATATTAAATCATTTAAAACTTACTAATGACTTTAGCTTCATCAAAATTTTAGTGGGCTCTAGTGAATTATATCCTGTGACAACTTGAGGGAAGAGGAGTATTATATCCTGCAGAAACAGTGTTCAATCCTGTCAGTCTTAAATTTTATCCAAGGCACAGGGCTTCACTTAGGTATAGATAGCTGAACAAATTTATCAGCAGATTCCTTGCTGGACTGGTAGCCCTGGGATACGGTTATCATCTGGAGTTTGGGATAAGCATATTCAATATATTCTAACAACATCTACTGTAGTGGGTGCTCCTTCTGGGTCCACTATTCTATCTTAGGTGGCTCACATAGGATTCAACACCCACAATTAACCTTCCCCTAGATTACCTACATAACAGGTTTACATAGCAGGATACACTTATTCTGTTTTCATATGAAGAAATCAAAACTATCAATAATCCCATGAAGAAGTGTTCTAAATCCTTCCTAATTAGAGAAATGCAAACCAAAACAAATCTGAAGTACTACCTCACACATCCCAGGTTGGCCAATATGAAAGTAAAGGAAAATAATGAATGTTGGAGGAGATTTGGCAAAATTTGGACACTAATACACTTCTGGTGGAGTTGGGAATTAATCCAACCCTTTTGGAAGGCAATTTGGAATTATGCTCATAGGGCTTTAAAAGAATGCATACCCTTTGATCCAATAATACCACTAATGTACCCTGTTAATAATGAAAAACATTTGTACAAAAATATACATAACCATATTTTTGTGGTGGCAAAAATTGGAAAATGAGGGGGTCCTCGATTGGGAAATGGCTAAACAAATTGTGGTATATAATAATGATAGATTATTACTTTGCAATAAGGAAAGATAAACTATTTGATTTCCATACAAGTTGGAAAGACCTCCATGAAATGATGTGGAGTGAAACCAGCAGAACAAGAAGAACATTGTACACAGAGACTAAAACATAGTGGGAAGATCATATGTAATTAACTTTGCAACTGATAACAATGCAATGATCCAGGACAGTTCTGTGGGACTTATGAGAAAGAACACTATCCACATCAAGAGAAAGAACTGTGGGAGTAGAAAGAAATGCAGAAGGAAAACATTTGACTTTTCACTAGTTTATATAGGTATCGAGTGTGGGGTTTTGGTTTAAACGATTATTATGAAATGAATAATATGGAAATAAGTATTGAGTAATAACATATGCAAAACCAAGTGGAATTGCTTATCAACTCTGGGAGGGGAGAGTGAGAAAGGTGAGGGGAAAAAACATGAAAAATGTAACCATGGAAAAATAATAAAATTAAATTTAAAAAATTTTTAAAGTCTATGGGGGATCTTGCACCAGGCCCAATTCTTTCCTTATCCATAACAATATGTAAGATGTCAAGGTTTCCTTCTTCCAAGGCTACTCCTATCTTTTCCACTCTGCAATTTCTCCCTATTAGGATTAGAGCCAGAACAATAGATCATTTGGTTGCTAACTCAATCTTTTTGTGTTTCATAATAATGGATTTATTGCAGTTTAAAGCAAAGATTTTAGTTGCTTTGATTTTGATGAGCAAGACCCCTGGATATCTAGATAGTTGAATTTACCCATTATCTCTATATATTTAATTTGTTTGTTTTTTAATCTTCATTTCTTACTTCAAGAGAGAAATCTCACAGATAGTACAGGAGAGGTATCGTTAATTCTTTATAAAAGGCATATAGATAGTTAAAAACAACAGGTACAATAGAAGTAAAGAGTTATAAATGGAAATAGTTTCCCCAAAAATGTTATTCTAGGCCAGTGATGGGAAAACTATGGCCAGCAGGCCAGATGCAGCTCCCTGAAATGTTCTATCTAGCCCCGCAACATTATTCCTAATCCAATGGATACAATGAGTAGGATACAATACAATGAAACTTCGAAAGAGTTGCCTTAGAAACAGACTGACAGATGAGCATTTCCTTTGGCCCCCTCTTTAAAAAGTTTTCCCATTACTGTTCTAGGCTATAAGAAGAAAGGTGTGGTATCCAAATCATTAGACATTAACATTTTCTCAGTACTTTGTGTGGCCTAAACATCTGAAATATTTTTGTTCCACTCTGGGAGAATCACAATTTAGGAAAGATATGACAAGCTGGTAAGCACAGATAGAGAGAAAATAAGGATGGATATAATCTCCAGAGGAAATACATGCAATACAAAAATCAATTGAATAAAGAATTTTTAGGCTGAAGAAATGTTATCTAAGGGACAATATGATAGATTTTTTGAGTTTTTGAGGACTGGTCATGGGAAAGTTAAATTAAGCTTGTTTTTTTTAAACTCAGAGGGAAAAATTTAGAATACTGGGTAAAAATTGTAAACACCTAACCTCAGCCACCATTATTTAGAAACGGTGTGCCAGTGCAAGTTCAAACCAGCTCACACGAAGTGATTATTGCATTTTCATTATGAGCACTTATACCTGTAAGTGTTAAAATGAATGGTTTGGTTAAATATATGAAAATTATGAATCTTTTATTTACAAAAGAGGTAGAAAGAGTGAAAGCAGATGAATACAAATTGGTAGATAAGACATTAACCTCTATAACTAAATATTGTTCCAGTGCTTGGCTCAGCCAGGACTTGTAAAACCTCCAACCAGAATTAAACTCTCTCCAGAAGACAGGAAGGGAAAGCCAGCTATCCACTCACCCAAGTTCCCTCCAAGAGGCAGGTCAAGACAATGGCTTGAGATGAAGCTGACTCCTGAGACTGACTTTCTTCTTCAGTCAACCTTCTTCTTGAAGCCAACTTCTTTCTTGGAGTTTACTCCCTAGTCTCAAAAATTCAGGACCTTTTATAGTGGCTTCTTGTCTCCTCCCCTCTTCACAAGGGCCGACCACAGCTTCCAAATAGTCTAGCACTGTCCACAGGCAGTGTTTAGAGGAATCAGTTTGAACTTTCTGGAGGGATGGATACTCCTTGAAAGGCAGTTTCTGAGGGTGTGAACTCTTAAAAGAATTAAAAAAATTTATGAGTTAGAAAAAATGGTGGAGCTCTCCAAGTATCTTGCTGGCTTTACACCTGGCATTAAGTAAGGTGTGAATTCACTATGTGGTTTGCTAGCTCCTCAACCTAGTTCAAGCTTGTACTTAAGTTACTGTTAACTAAAGTATTAGCTCCAACTAGGCAAAAAATAAGGGATTCCCTTTCACAAGTGTTAACTGAAAGAGAACATAGAATTCCCTTTTACATACCTCAGATATTGGCAAATGCTAAAATAAGGATCTGATTTATTGCTATACTTATTGTATAGATTTAAGAATATGAAGTATAAATTGTTAATGATGCAGGCTGAACTTTTTTTTTCCAGAGTGATAGTTAAATATTTAGTAGCACATCCATGTGTATAACTTCTTTTTCTTTCAAGTTCTCTGGATCCCTTTATAATACCCCATCTAGACACTTGTTACCATCATTTAACAAGTAGCTTCCCTTTATTTCTTGTGCCATTCAGTAATCATATCACAAACATCATTTCTACTCCAATCTCTCATCTAATCCTCAGTAACTTCAATGTTTAAACCAGTGGTTCCCAAACTTTTTTGGCTTACCACCCCCCTATCCAGAAAAAATATTACTTAGCACCCCCTGGAAATTATAAAACTATTTATTGAATTCAGAATAGAATGTAATGCAAAAAAATTGTGGCCATCACCAGCTCCCTGGATCGCTGTAGCACCCACCAGGGACCAGTAGCACCCACTTTGGGAATCACTGGTTTAAACTGATCTTTAAATGATCTCTGAACTCCAAATTTACCAGCTTCTTCAGGGTCATCAACTTCTTTCCCTCTTCTGCCTAAGGAACACAAGACTGACTCTACTTAAGACACTTAAGTTCACTTCTCTCTGACACTTCATGACCCGATAGGCCATAGCACACCAATATTGTCCATGGGTTATTTTGAGCAAATATATTGGAGTGGTCTGCCATCCTTCTCCAGTAGAATAAGGCAAACAAAGGTTAAATGATTCGCCCAGTAAATATCTGTGGCCAAATTTGAACTCAGGTGTTCCTGACTCCAAGCCCAGCATTTTAGTCACTGAGCCAACTAAGACCTTATCATCACTCAAAAGTTTTTCAAATCCATAATATTGAATTATAAAATTCCACTTTTTAATCTATCTGGTATGTGAATGAACTTGGAAAAGGTAAAAAATTAAATGCTGAGATATACACTAACCTGTAAATCTTTTTATAAATTAACAAAATTATGCAAAAGTTATCTTTTGTCTATAAATAACTGTTTTAAAAAAATTTGGAATTGAGACCACATGATTTTTATGTATAATAAAACTAGACTTTGATCATATCCATCTATCCATTTTCCCAAGTCTAGTCATTTTTATAAGCTATGTGCTTATTTGTCAATGATTAGTTCGACTATTTCCCAAGTATAATTTATCTGTTCTTGGTATTTTTTTATATTTATGATTGTATTTTCCTTTGCCATTGACAGTGACTAGTCCTATTTTATTGTCATCTTACTGATAATAGAAATTCTAGACTCTTCTTCACAAGAGTACCACAATAGCTGTCATTTAAGTAGTTTCTTTAAGAGGTACATGTTTTTTTCCCAAATTCCTTTGATTAACATGTTCTTTAAAAAGCAGAGAATTATAAACATTAAAAATTGAATAATAAAATGTATAGGACATGAAATACAGACCCCAGATGATAGAAAATTAACTATAGATGGGGAATCAGTGCAAAGCAACATCATCTGGAATTCAGAAAGACCTAAGTTCAAATCTAGCCTCCATCACTTACCAGCTTTGAGACTGGAGAAGTCATTTAATGTCAGATTGCCTCATTTTTCTCACCTGAAAAATGAGTTGGTATGAGGATGACCCAAGATAGCAATTATAAAGTGTTTAGTACAGTTTCTGGCACATAGTAAATTCTGTATAAATGTTATCTGCCATCATCAACATTATCAATAAAAGGAAACATTAATGACCATATTTGTCACAAACTAAAACCACATCATAATCATTGGTTGCCTCAAGTAATTTGTGAATCATTTTATATCTCACATTACCTCACTCCTCTTCTTTGTCACAGTGAACATTAAGTCCATTAATCCTGTTCTCAATTTCTTCCCCTCATAATCTTGATTATATAGATAACTAATAATTTGGCGTTTTCTGCCCTTCTGTCCCTTTCCCCCTTCTCTTTCCAGCATTCATGACCTAAACAAGATCAATCCTGGGTAATCCCCTACTCTTACCCTCTTTGAAAGCAATATCAAACCATTGAAAATTATTGGAGGATATCATGCAATGATATTGATTTATTGATAAATTTACTACCAAGTAATATTCTTTTACTCATACCCTTACCTTCAATGTTAAATCAGAAAAGTATCAGTTCCAAGACAGAAGAGTGACTAGAAAATTGAGGTTAAGTGACTTGCTCAGGGTCACACAGCTAGGAGTTATCTGAAGACAAATTTGAATCCAGGACTTCCTGTCTCCAGATCTGGCTCTTTATCCACTGAACCACCTAACTGCCTGTATAAATTCATATTGTGACCTCAGATGGAGACTTAATGTTTCACAGAAATCCATAGTATAGTCAATGGACCACTGGACCTGGAGTTAAAATCTAGCCTTAGGCATTTACTAGCTTTGTGAGACTGGGAAAAAAAAACAATCTTTGTTTCTCAATTTCCTCATTTATAGAATGTGATAATAATGCATCTACCTCTCAAAATTTTGAGGTCTAAATAAGATAGTATTTGCAAATCATCTTTTTTCAAATCTTAAAGTGCTATGAATATGATAACTACTGTATTTTTTATTTCTGATTGACTCTATCTCATGCATGTTCTAGAATGCCAAAGGCAGTGGTTCCATTGTACTTTGTCATTTTCAGATTACATTTGGAATATTGAATAATATTAAATTAAGAAGAATCTAAACTAAGCTATGGATAGTAAAGTTATTTGGTATTTTATTCATTTGAAAAGTCTACAGATATTTAGTCTGGAGAAGAAAAGGCAGGATTTGGGGAAAATGTAATAGTTGTAGTTAAGTCTCTGAAAATTTGTCATATGAAATAGAGACTGGACTTGTTTTGCTTGATGACAGAGGCAAAATTATATGGAAATTACAGAGTAAGATATGTTTGGCTCATTTAAGAAAAAACTTGTGGACAAATAGAGCTATTAAATAGGAGAATGTGCTATCTTAGGAGATAAAAAGTTTCATCTTATTACTTATTTTCAAGCAAAAAGTGGTTGGACCCTTGCCTTGGGGTGTTGTTATGGAGAGGAACCTTCTTTATGTATTCATTGGACTAGAAGATAACTTTTGAAAACTCTTACAATTTTGAGATTGCATGGTTCTATGGATTTCTCCCTATTCAAGTTTCCTAGAACATTAGCATACATCCCTCTCTCTGCATACATCCTCACTTCTTACCCATACAAAACTGAAGCCATATTATCATTTCCTCATTTCCGACACAGCTTTACTATTTAGGAATTTTTCTTTTTTACTTTTATATCCTGTCCAAGGAAGGTCAACATTGGGGGAAAAAAAAAAACCTTATCTTAGTACAAGACCAAATCAGCCCTGGTACTCACAGTTCATCACTATCTTCTGTCACTCTCATTAGAGGGTGGAACCATGAACTACAAAACTTCCATTTAAGAAAAGAGGTTAACAAAAATATATTTTTATTTCTCATCAGTTTGCACCAAATTTTGATTACTGACTTCTCTATAATGCCTTCTCCTTAGGTGTCTTCTGCATCTTCTCCCAACAGGATTTAGCTTCTTTTTTGTCCTTTGTCTTCACCCAATAGATTATAATCTCCTCAAGGGTAGGAATCTTTTTTTAAATAAATGAATCCCCAGAATTTAGCACATAATAGGCATTTAATAAAGGTTTATTGACAAACGATTTTGTGTTCTTCCATCTCCCCTGATAAAAAGCTTAAAGCCTCAGTACATCTTTATTCATTTTTCCTTTGCTCCTAAAATATAGGATTAGCTGCCTCTGCTTTTCACAGGTAATCTTTTCTCATATTACTGTTAATCTCATCCTTTCCATTCTTCTTTAGGAATTTGCTCTCTTACATCTTTTCAAATCTCCCTTTAATTTTCTCCAACTTGTAAATCTCTTGATCCAATTATTCAACCTCTCCCTTCAAAAAATACTTTTGCTACTCTTTTTCTTTCCATTGGAGAATGCTCCTTAAAACAGCAATCTACATTCATTTCCTTCATCCCCCACCCATACTTAAACCACTTGAAAATTGGCTCCAAAAACTTCTATTCTTCTGGATCTACTCTCCAATATGCTGGCAAAGAACATTAAAATGATAAACTTGCTGACTTTTTCTCAGCTCTGATCCTTTTTCCATGAATTTGATATACTATTTTTCACCTCCATGATTTCATTTTGTCTACTCACTTGCCTTGTATCCACAGTTTCTTCATCTCTGACTTTCAGAAAACTTACCTTCCTCAAGAGGTCAGGTGCCACCTCTTCTGTGTTTGCATAACCTTTCTTGATTACCAAGATATTAGTTCTTTCCCTCTCTTCCAAAATCCTCCCCAGTATATTTTCTACATCTCTCAGTTGTTTCCATCATTCCCTACTTTGTATTGTACCTACAGTTGTACATATTATATTCATTCCACCATGATGCAATAGAATTAATTTCCTGAAGAGAAAGAATTCTATTTGTAAAATGTGTACCTATCCCCAGAACCTGCTACATTCATTGACTTTCAGAGAGTCAAAATCTTAAGTGTTGTTTATTCAGTTTGTTTCTTTTGCCCAAGGTCAACACAGCTAAAAATAATGTCAAAACTGGTGTCTGAATATTGTGTTCTAAGTTTTATGCAATTTTCACTGAACCTGCTGCTTCCTGTGTAGAGATGATAGGAAGTCACCTTCTGTTCAAAACAAAATAATTCAAACCTTAAATCAGAAGAACCATTTAAGAATCCTTGCGTGTTACATTTTACCTTTTATCTCTATTTCTTCTGTAGTGCCTTGCAAACTTAAAAACACATTTATTAATAATATTTTTATCCATAGTAAGACAATACATATGCTTTTCTAAATTTTAGGAATAAAAACATCATTTTGCTTCATGATTAAGAAATATTACTTTTATTAATTCCATCAGGATAAGATTTTTCTAGGTATATTTGTAAAGTATCATTACTATCCTATCAAAATGTTGAACATCATCATAATTTCTCTCATGCTGTGCACAGGCTTTGAAATTTTAACTTTTATGTCATTGCACCATCATAAGAATGTATTATACTTTCTTCTAGCCTAGCCAATCTGCCACCTTTGAGTCTCTAAGTGAGAGGTAATGTAATTATGGATTGAAAAAAGCCCAGAACTAGAAAGGAGGACTGTGTTCTAGTCTTATTTCTGCCATTACCTTTTATGCAACCATTAACAAGTGACTTTATTTCTCTGAAGTTGCCATCTTGTCATCTACAAAATGAGATAGAATAGATAACTACTATGGTTCTTTTCAATTGTATACATGTGATTGTAAGAAAATACACTTTACCTGTAAACTAACCTCATTCCTGGGTTACATTGGTTCAACAACTGGTTCTCCAAAAAGCTGATAAAATTTTACATTTAATCTACATTCTTTTTTAACTTTATTTTTACACATAAAAACAAATTTTTATAATGGTTTTCTGACATTTTGCAATTCAGATTCTCTCCCTCACTCCCTCCCTGTCTCCTTGAGACAGTAAATTGTCTGTCAAAGACTATACTGTTGTTTTCATGCAATACATATTTCCATATTCTCCATACTATGACAGAAAACACATATCACACACAATAAAAACCTCATGAAAGATATAAAGTAAAAGATACCATGCTTTGATCAGCAATCAGATTACAACAGTTTCTTCTTTGACTTAGGATAGCATTTTTTATCATGAGTCCCTTGAGGTGATATTGGGACTTTGTTTTGTTGATCATAGTTTAGTCCTTCATAGTTGATTATAATATATTACTTCTATTACTTTATGCACTATTCTCTTGGTTCTTCCCACTTCCCTTTGCTTCAGTTAATAGAAGACTTTCCAGGTTTTTCTGAACTCATTCTATTCATTATTTCTTATGGCACAATAGTATTCCATTACAATCATATACTACAACTGGTTTATCCATTTCCAAATTGATGGACATTCCATCAGTTTTTTGTTCTTTGCAACTATAAAGAGAGCTGCTGAAAAGTATTTTTTATAAGTAAGTCCTTTTACCCTATCCCTAATCTTTTCTGGATACAGACACAATAGTGGTATTGTGGCCCTTTGGTCATAGTCTCAGATTGCTCTATAAAATCGTTGTATTTGTTCACAGTTCCAACAATGATATACCAGTGTCCTATTTTTCCTTGAACCCCTTCTACATTTATCATTTTCCTTTTTGGTCATATTAGCCAAGCTGATAGGTGTGAGATGGTATCTCAGAATTGTTTTAATTTGCATTTCTCTAATCAATAAAGATATTCTTATGACCACAAATAGTTTTAATTTCTTCTTCTGAGGATTGTCTGTTTATAACATTTGAACATTTGTCAATTGCAAAATGCTTTGTATTCTTACAAATGTGACAGTTTTCTATGTATTTGGGAAATGAAGCCTTTGTCAGAGACAATTGCTATGAAGTGTTTTTAATTTTTAAATATATACTTAGTTACCACCAACATCAAAAATGTAAATAAAAGCATTAAAAATTATGTGTAAAACTACAAAATCCACATTGTCTACAATTTGCTTAAAATATGTAAATTATATGTGTACTAATATAAAAATTCTCTACTTTTTTACTTTGATACTTTTTTATTTTGATATTGTGCCTATTATTTTTAATGTAATGATAGTATGTATTATTCTCTTTTCTTCTCTTTTCATCTTTTCATCTTTTCCCCCTATTTTCTTTTTATTTCCAATATTTGTCATTTCTAGCAACAAAATACAATCCATTACATTCAAATATCAGAATACAGCCATTTCTCCAAATCATTTTATATGTTATTTCCAGTTATTTTGTCATTACAAATAAAGCTTCTATGAATATATTCATACATAAATAGCTTTTACCTACCCAATAATGCCCTTAGAACCTAATTGTTATAACACAATCATTCTGTCAATAAACATGAACAGCTTTATAGCATTTAATATATACTTCCACCTTGTTTTCTAAAAAAACAATTCATAGCTATTCTAGCAATGTAATTAGGCCTGTTTCTTCATGTTCCTATCAGTATTTAACATGATCAACTTAACTAGTCTGGTTCTCATTTAACATACATTACCAGGGTCATATTTAACTAGATTGGTCCATAGGTAACTAGACACAATATGTTGCCATTGTTGTCCCAAGAGAAATTTTGTTTGGATTTTGTGTGTGTTTAGTTTTAATTCTGCTACTAGTATCATGTAAGTGGATTGGGAGGGGGGGCTGGGGGGGAGTCTCCAGATAGTTATGTTTAACTTATCTAAGGTTTTATCTATCTCCTTAACTTCTTTCTTATTTAATTTTTAGTTTGATTCATCTCGTTCTGAGAGGGGGAAATTAAACTCCTCTATTATTATTGTTTTGCTATCAATTTCCAACTGTATCTCATTTCGTTTTTCCTTTAAAAGTTGAGTGCTATAACTCTTGATGAATATAGGTTCAATATTGATAGTGTTTCATTATTCATGGTTCCCCACCTCTCTTATACTAGTTACTGTGTTTATCACTTCCAATTATATCCATTTTAGCCCTGACTCTGTCAGAGTCCATGATTACTACCCAATGCTGAGACGTTGCATATTCTGCTCTAGTACCTCATATTTATTCAATGGGTGTCTCTCATTTTCAATGTGTTCCTTGTAGACAACAACTTGTCAAATTCTACTTTTTCATCCTTTCTGCTCTCTATTTTCTTCCAATAGTAAATTTATCCTATTTATACTCAGTTGTATGGTTATTCACTGTGAATTTCCATATACTTGATTCCTCTTCACTGTGCCCTCTTCCTTTCTTTCTGCCAGATCCCTCCTCAAATGTTCAATTTCCTACACCTCTTCAATTCATACTTCTTCCCAAAAATCCTTCCTTATGCTCTCCTCAGGCCCTCTAAGTTCGACATTGCCTCACCTTTCTAAAAATCCCATCCTTGTCCCTTCCCCCTTAACATTTTAATTCTTATTCTATCCACGTTTCTAAAAAAAAAAAAGTAAAATACCTTTCTGATCCCAACACTGCTCTCCATATTCTTGATATAAGTTCAATTCTAAAAATCCATCCCCATTCTTGTCCTAAGAATTCCTCCCTCATCCCCTCACCTTATTCTCCTACCTCTTGATATGTATGCCCCCTAGGTATCCTTCCCTTCCCTCTCTTTACTTATCCCCTTATCCTCCTTTCCCTTGATCCATCAAACTTCCTTCTGTTATTTTTAAAAATGATGAAGGATGATATTATGAGGATAACTAATATTTTATTTAGACCCATGTTGGTAGAATAAAAATCGACCACACTCCTATAAAAATTTCAAATTGCCGCCTCAGCCATTACGTTCCCTACCTTCCCTCATCTTGTCTGCATAGCAAAAGAGAGAGAGCACACGCTCAGGTAGCAAAGAAGAAGTCAAATCCAACTTCCCATTATTTAAAGCCGGGCTTTACCTTGAAGAAATCATCCAAAACAGGAAACCCCTTGGACCATGGAAAATGTAGTTTCAAAGTCCCCTACATGTCCACAGGAAGTTGTCATATATCTACCTATCTTGAGGCTTAATACCTCTAAAATGTAAGCCCAGAAATTCTAAATAACACACTTCTCTTATTCTCTCAGTCCCATAAGGGGACTCCTAGATCCTCCCTTATCCCAATCCCCTTATTTCTGTATGTTGAGATTTTCTTACTTCTGATTGTGTAAGTTATTTTCTCTTTATCCCAGGTCTATGAGAGTAGAGTTCCAATATTAACAGCCCTCTACCCTCTCCTCTCCTTTTCTATGACCAGTTTTTCAATTCATTCATCCTCCAGATGAGATAGTTGTTCCACCCTACCTCTTCCTACTCTACTCCACTACCATTTTGGTTCATTCCATTGAATTCACATTTACCTTGAGTATTCCCTCTATACATATCCCTTCAAAATATCTAGGCAAGGATAGCATTCCCAGAAGCCATTGATGACATTTCTCCATATAGGATTCAAAAACTTTGACCATTTGGGCTGCTTATAATTAGTCTTTCATTACCTTTGTATGTTTCTTATAGATCAAATTTTCTGTTAAGTTCTAAGTTTTTCCCAAAAAAGGGGGAAGGGGACTAAAACTTCTTTGACTCATTCAATATCTTATTTTTTACCTTTTATAATTATGCTTAGCTTTGCTGAATATGTTATTCTTAGTTGTAAATCCTGTACTTTTGTTCTACAAAATGCTGTGTTCCTAATCCTTCAATTCTTTTTTGTTGTAACTATAGTCTTATATTTTTCTAATTTTATCATCACAGTGTTTAACTTATTTTCTTTTTTCTCTTATAGCTTGTAGTATTTTCTCTTTAACCTGCTATGGAACTTAGCTATGGTTTTTGTGTGCATTTTCATCTTTATGCCTCTTTGAGATGGTGATTGGTATATTCCTTCAATTTCTATTTTACTCTCTGATTCTAGAATTTCTGTGAAGTTTTCCTTGATGATTTCTTGAAGTATGAAGTTCTAAACTTCTTTTATCCTAACTTTCTAGGGGTCCAACTCTTATTATATTGTCTCTCCTTGATCTGTTTTCTAGGTCACTTGCTTTTGTGCTAAAATGTTTCATATTTTCTTCTATTACCACATTCTTTTGATTTTGCTTTATTTCTTGTTATCTTAGCAACTCTTTGTCCAATTCTAGTTCTTAACACATTTTTTCTTCCATGAGTTTGTGCATCTCTTTTTCCATTTGGGTGACTTTTAGTTCATAATTTTCTTGCACTGCTCTTTTTTTTTCTAAAGATTTCCTCTACATCTCTCATTTGGTGTTGGAGGTCTTCTTTTTCTTTTTTCTCAGCTTCTCTTTTTGAACTATGGGCCATTTGTTGTATTTCTTTGGTGTTTTTGAAATTTTTTTTTTTTATTTCACTTTCTTCTGAGTTTGGGCTGAGGTCTTCTCTGTCCCCATAAAACTATCAGCAATTAGGTTCTTTCTACTTTGTTTGCTCATTTTAAATTATGTATTATTTTAAAATTTATTGGCCAGGAACATAAACTTAATTATTGGTTTTTTTCTAGAGTTCCAGGGCTTCTAGTGTATTGAGATAGATTACGTTAGGTTTCAGGGTTTTTTTTTTTTGTTTTTTTTTTTGTATGTGTTAATTTTTACCTGGCTTTGCTTTTATTATTTCATTTTCTATATTTGAGTGTCAGATGTATTCCTGGTCCCCAATTCAAGCTCTAGCCATTGTGTTCTAACCAGAGTACCTGAGTATTTCTGCCACTGCTACTGCAAATATACAGTCCACCTCCTCCTTTGGCAGGAGCCAAAAACACCACTCTCCTGAGAATGAGCACACCTGACAGGGCCCCAATTTCTCAACAACATCAGTAACCACTGAGCTCTCTTTCCTCACCTAACCTCTCCAAGTGCCACAGTCCTGCATATGGTAGGAATTTAGTGTGAGTTCCTTTGGCCTCTGAAGTTCCTCCTTTGTTAGCAGGAGGTTTGAGCTTCTTCCCATAGGGCCATATACTCTATGGTACTACTACTTTAAAACCCAGTTGTGGGCTATTGGGGTTCTCCTGAAACTGCAGCAGACACAGCTGCTCCCAGGGCCCTCTGACTGTAGATTCCACTGGTATCCTTGGGGTTGTAAACTCCAGGGCTCAGCAAACAATATGTGGTTGCTGATTCTACTCTGTTTACTCTGTTCCTTCTCCCAGGGCTTGTAGTAGTGATACTGAGGCCAGGGAAGTAAGAAGCCTTCCTCCCTAGTTGTCCTTTGCTGTTCAGCTTCACTCCTTACTCCTGTCTGTTTTTGCTACTTTTAGCATCAATTCTGTATATTTATTTTTGGTTGTGGGACAGGGGGTATTTGGAGAATGAGGAAGCTTCATGCCCTACTCCAACATCTTCCCTTGCTATTAACTTTTTTTCTAAATGTATTGTGTCATTCTGAATTTTCATTTCATTGCTTTTGTTTATATAACATATTTTAATCTAATGTAATCAAAATTTTATATTTCATTTCTTATGTTTTCTATTTTTTATTTGATCATACATTCTTCCCTTATCTATGAGTCCTACAGGTAAACTTTTCTGTGTTCCCTTAATTTATTTATGGTATTACCCTTTATTTCTAGATCAAGTATTCATTTTTAATTTTTATTAATGTGTGATGTGAATGTTGGTCTATACCTAGTTTCTTTCATACTATTTTTGAATTTTCCCAGCACTTTTTGTCAAATAGTGAGTTCTTTTAGATTTTGGGGATTATTGAATATTAAATTACTATGGTCATTAACTACTGTTTACTAATTTCCCAACTATAGTATTGAGTTACTACTCTTTTTTAGCCAGTACTATATTGTTTTGATAATTACTGCTTTGTAGTATAGTTTGAAATTTGGTACAGTTAGGCTTCCTTCCTTTATAATTTTTTCATTGGCTCATTTAATATTCTTGACTTTTTGTTCTCTCACATAAATTCTCTTATTTTTTTCTAGTTCTTGGACATAATTCTTGGGTAGGTTAATTAGTATGGCACTAAATAGAGATACATTTCAATATACATTCTTAATACCTTTTCCATCATCTTCATTAGTCTCAAAAATGACAAAATAATAATAGACATTCTCCTCTGTGGAATTTTCAAATTTCCAATGTGTATAATGAATTCACAATGAAAGTTTGAAAATTGGTTCTCAAAAATTGGTTTAAGTGCACCCTTACCTTTATGCCTCAATTTGTGCTAAAGTCCTCTTCTTATACTTTTTGTAGCATGGAAGAAACTCTCTTATGCCACCAGTAAGCAAGATCTGGAATGACCAAATGAAGGCTTCATTTGGCAATGCCATATATCTGTCATCTGAAGATTGATTTGCCTAACTTCAGAGAGCTCCATCACCCTATCTGACCTTCATCAAATATCAAAAAAAATTTCATCTTATATACTTAAAACAAGATGAAATATTAATGCTTTAATCTGTCCTTTTGTAAAAAGGACTCAAATATTACCCATTTTATGCTTGAAAATACATTGTAATTCTTTGTCCTTTTTTCTTTATGATCCATTTTAAAGATCATTTCTCATGGCCTTTGGCCAAAAGCAATACATTTATGACATGGCTTGACTTTAGTGTGTCCATAAAGAATGAAAAGTGATTGCAATTTAATTTAGCGAAATCATATCCTATAATTTCATTTAAAGAAGTCCAAAACTAAAGTCAATAAATACATGCTTGCTCTGTTACCTTTTGGCTTTTAACCCTTAAAAATTTAGTTGAAGGAAGACTATGACAGGAATGAATCTTAAAACTGTAACAAATAAAAGGTGGTCTGGAGGCCCAATACTATATATTTTTTTAATTTTAAATTTTAATCATTTATTAAGTGAAGGAGGGAGAGAGAAGAAAGAAGAGGAGAGAGAGGGAGGGAGAGAGAAGGAGAGGGAGAGAGAGAGAGAGAGAGAGAGAGAGAGAGAGAGAGAGAGAGAGAGCCAGACAGAAGCAGGGAGAGATTTCAGGCTTACTAATTTAAGGTAAAATCAGGTTCCAGATTTCAGCCCAGCTTCACCTCCATGCTGACCTGCTCCTTGTGAAACAGCAGCCCAGGAAGTCAGTCTGGTCAAGAGCAGAACTAAAAAAAAGTGAGCTCTCTCCTTCTTATACTTGCCTTTTAAGCCCCACTTGCTCCTCCCTCCATGGCAACATTGACAGGTTGGCACTGATGCTGTTGTGCTAGGGCTAGACTCTGTGCTTGGGCTCAACATCCCCTAAATAATTTCCTTTGCACAAAACTAACAAAAGACAGAAAAAATTGATTCAGACAGAGGTACAGTATTGTTGAATAGAACAATTCTCTCTAAAAAAACAACTCACAAAATAATTCTCTCTAAAAAATCTCACAATTAGGCACACTAAGAGCAATGTTTGAATTTCCTTCACTTTAAAATAATTTGTTAGCATTGCTGTCCTCTAAAATCCCTTAAAGTTATAAAACTATTTGATAATAAAACATATAGCTATACAATACTTACTAGTTACAAAGAACATTCTCTATTCACTATTTCCCTTTTGAAACCTATGGTAATTAGGGTTACTTTTCCACATACTTAATTTACATTTTATGTCCTCAACCACATGGTAATATAGTACGTATTAAGTAAATAATATGTATCAGGCACTGTGTTAAGCCATAAAGAAAAAATCAGTTCCTACACTAAAAGGGTTCACAATTTAATAAGAAAGGATTAAGGGAGCTTTCTGAGAAAGGACATATTTTCATGTTCCCTAAATTGGAGGAAGAACTACTTGGCTGAGAAAAGGGATGAGATCGTCAAGTCGGTATAAGGTCAGATTTTGTGATGCCACTGCACTGAGAAGATGATAAAAAAAAAAGGAGTTCAAAAACAAGGAATTTCAAATGGAATTGGGTTACCTGTTTGTGGAGTAACTTGCAAAAAGAAGATAGAGTTTATGAATGGTCCTAGAAATGTAAAAAAAAGATATTACCTCCAAAACAATAATAGGGGAGCAAAACTAATATCAATAATCTTAGCACTAGTGTTGGGAGAGAGGATGAAAGAAAATGGTAAGTACCTAAAATGGAAGTATAGACAACATAGTTCTATAATATAATATTCAAAGTATATTTGTAGCTTTTAGTACAAAAAAGATCCCAGTGTACAAAAGCCCAGCATTCTGTGATTACCTCAAGAAATTATATTCGATTCAGATTCTTTTTAACTAAAGACCATTGAACACTATTTAATGAGTTTATTTTCTGTACAGTGTCTTCAAAAATTGCCATTTTAATATGTTGTACATCATGGTCATAAGCTCTAAGTGAGTGCTAACATTCTGTATTATACAATGTAGAAATTTTTCCAAATTTCTGAATAGGGGCTCAAACCAAGGAAAGTTGAAAACCCTTTAAATTATAATGAAGTTCCAAAGTCTGGCTATGGGAAGTAACCAAGGATGTAGTAAGGATGAAGTTTGTCACTATGGCACAAACTTCTTGTTTACTATAGAAAACCACAGTTGAAAAGAATTAAAGGATACCTGAGAAGCATGAAAAATCTATTTCTTCATTAAAACAGAATGGAAAAGAAAAGCATTTACTATGCATGAAACAATGTGTTAAACATATCAGTAGAAAATTGAGACAGATTGTTCTCGAGGAATTCGCATTCCAATTACAAGAGGGAACATATTAATTTGAGGCATTAATCAAAACATGTGGCCAAAACTGGCCCATGAAAATTTAAAAGACATGCAAAAGACACATAAATCCTTTTCTACAACATTTGAGAGTATATGTGCTTAAAGTTATTACTTCAGTCCCCAGAGTCACTGCTTGCCTAACTATTTGATATCCTTTTTATCAGAAACATTGGCACACATCAGTGAGGACTTTCAACCACCTTGAAAATGACTTTTAGAATATTTCATTAGCAGACTGCCTTTCAGAGCCGGAGTTGACATTCATGTTTCTTCATACCAGCCTTTCATCCATAAAACTCTTTGTTCGGATGAACAGTTTCCAGACAATGTGGGCAATGAAAAAAAAAAAAAAAAGGGAAGCCTACGACCTAACTGCATCTTCCATTTCAATACTGGATCTGTCTTATTCAAATCTCATCTTTTAATACTCTTTTGACAACTTTCTGAGAATTTTATTTCCTTTCTTTCATTATGATCATATCATTTCAAAACCCCAAATTTGATGAAATGGAAGCTCTACATTTTCTAGGAAGTAGACACAATCAAATGCTTTCACTTTCTGCATTTTTATCTTTTTCAATGAGTTGAATATAATTTGTTGATATAATCACAGAATGCTGGGCCTTTGTACACTGGGATCTTTTCCATGCTAAAAGCTACAAATATACTTTGAATATTATATTATAGAACTATGTTGTCTATACTTCCATTTTTTAGGTACTTACCATTGTTCCTGACCTCCTGGACTACAAAATCAAATCTCTACTGTCATTTTGTCTTGGAACTTCCCTCAGGCCTCCTCACCAAGAATTTTGCTATCATTCCTGTGGTAAGCTCACTAGGGAATATCCCTTTCGCAAGGTTCTCTCTCCTTTTCTTCCTGGGGAAGAGGCCCAGACTGTCATACCTTTGTACCACTCTTAGCCCTAGGGATTCCTGACATTCTGAACTTCAAAATCATGCTTCCATGCCAGTATCTCTCAAGTTCATCTATTCTATATTTCTACCCAGTAGAATAAATTAAACATCAATAATTAAAGCAGAATCAAATTTGATCTCCTTAATAATAGACCTCCTTTACAATACCATGTCCTGATCTATTGTAGTTTTAAAATTTATTTATTCTAAGGGTTGCTGTGGAGTAGGGAGTATCTGCTTTATTCAATGCACTCTACAGTAAACCAGATCAACCCACCACTGTACACCTCTCTCTATGTTCCAGTTCTTTCCTGGCCTTCTCATACAGCTTCTCTGCCACAGATAGCATTATCATATCTCTCTACTGCCTGTTGCATTCTTAAACTCCTCCCTAAATCTATCCTTTGTAGGCAAAGCATGATAAGATTGTATAGAGTTGAGGTGTGCTTCAGTCCTATTTTATCTGGAGCTCTGCTTCCCACTAATTCTTCTCAATGGCTGAGTGTTTGGTAATTTTTTCTTAAAATTCTTTTCTCCTCCATTTCAAATGTGGTGTCACCAGACTCATCACCTATAGGTTATGATAACCAGAAATCCATCTTAGGAATCTTATCTATTATCTACTACATAAGATCGAATGAGGAAGTGGACAAGATGTCCTCATAATTTTGCTTTCTCTACCAAGTGTATTATTAGGTATTATGTCCTTGAATCTAATCCAAGTCTTGTATGGCTTTTTTTTTTGCTCATTTAGTCCTCCAATGAATTCTAGTCATTGGCCATCACCAAAACACTTCATGGAGATGTTTTACTTAATTGGATATTTTTAAGCAAAAAAAGTCATGAAAAACTGGAAATGTTATGGCATTTTGACACCTGAAAACCTACCACTTCATGCCTTAAAATGTGGCTTTTACTGCATGACAAGGAATACAATTTTGAAGCACAATTTAAGGAATTCATTTTGAAAGTTTGCTCTTAAAGGTTAAACACAAATCAATAAAAAAATGGGGAAACCCTGAGCTCAGATTGATTTAATGTCTTTTTTTCATGCTTTTGCACATGGTGTGAGGACCATCAGAGGTAAAGCTATAGAGTTTGTCATGTACATTTTCACAAAAGATATATTATTCTAATTTCTCAGTTCTGGACGTTGGTCTCTTACACTAGCATAATTTCAATATTGTTATTATATTGGAAATTAATAGTCAATAGCTCATTTCAGGCTGTCATTCAAGTGTTTTGAAATATTTATTATGACATAAAACAATGTGAGAATTTAGTATGTAATAGTTTTCATTTCCCTTGTGAAAATGTGAGAGAGAATAAATTTGCTCTAAGATGTTGGTATAACTAGGGAATATTTCCTCAATGATGGAATAAATCATTAGCAGGATAGTTCAGTAGAAAGAGTGTGGATGCAATGGTCTAAATTTTATATCCTGTATGACAATACTTCCGTGATGTTAGGCAAACCATATAACCTTTCTGAACTTCAGTAAAAGCAAGGGATTGAAATAAATTATCTCTAAAGTTTCCTCTAGCTTTAAATCTTTAATCTTGTTAACAATTGCTCCTATAGATAGAATAACTCACATTTGTACTGTCCAATGTTTATCAAGTGATCTATTTATTTATTTTGAACATAATTTTTAAAATTTTGAGTTCCAAATTATATATCTATGCCTGTACATATAATAAGAGTATGTACATATTCTCTTTTACTATATTCACTGACTCCACTTCCTTAATACCCACTAATTTCTCAAACCTTTTCAATTTGACTTTCACACTCTATCACTTTATTGAAACTGATTTCTGAAAGTTCATTAAAGCTATTAGATTTTCAAAATCCAATGGTCTTTTCTCAGTCATTATATTTTATCTTTATTCAACTTTTGACTAAATTACTATTCATTCTTTCTGGCTAGTCTCAATTCGTTTGCTTCAGTGACATTGTCATCTTGGTTCTCTTCCTCATTGATACTTCTTAGTGTCCCTTTATGAATGATCATCCATCTCCCTTATGATAATTGTGATTAATATCCTAAGCTATATCCTAGACTCTCTTCTCACTTCTTTATCTGCTTCCATAGTTCAATTATCACCTCTCCAAAAATAATGTTCAGATTTATAGATCCAGTCCTAACCTCCTCTCTGAGCCTCAGCCTTGAATCTCTAGATGGCTCCTAGATATTTTAAGTCTTATCAGAACCTCAAATGCAAATAATCCAAACTGAATTTATCATCTCCCTTCCCTAACCCAACTTTTCTCCAAGGTCCATATTGATGGTACCACTATTATTTCAGTGACTCAAACTCAAAACCTCAGTCATTATCCCAAGATTATTTTTCTTCCTTAGGTCCCAATCTTCAACCAGTTGGAAAGCTGTATAAATTCTATTTTCATAATATCACTCTTCTCCTCAGACATCTTCAACATTCCCTATTGTCTTTAGGATAAAATACAAACTCTCTCACCTAATATTTAAGGATCTCCACTTTTTGGCTCCAACCTTAATTTCCACCTTTATTTCACATTATTACCCTTCAAAGGACCATAGGATCATAGATTTAGGGCAGGAAGGAAATTTAGAAGTGATCAAATTCAACCCATTTACTTTATATATGAGGAAAATAAGGCACACATAAGTTTAGACATTTGTCCAGTCATATAGGCAAGCTCCATGTCACTACAAGAATCTTCTCCAACCAAGATTAAAATATCACCACACAATGAATACAGGAGTAAAAGAATCAACAAGGAGACAGAATGAAATAACTTTCTAAAAAAGAAAAACCCAGAAGTTATGCAGAGAACATCTGGGGCACAGGGGCAAGAGGAAAGCTGAGCCATCAAGAAGCTGTAGCAAGGAGCTATGAGCAAGCCAATAGGAAGCCATACATCCTTCCCCCACATAAGCTGTCTTAGCTTCAGAACCTATGATCCAAAGCAACATTCAGATCCTGAGATCCTGCCTGAGCAAATAGTGGTCCAAGCCAAACCTCATCCTTGAAATTTCAAACCTGTGGAGAAGTCTGGAGTCAGTCTGGAGTCATAGCCCAGGGCAGACTGGACTGAAGTGGGCTGAGTCTTGTGGGCTCAATTCAAAGCCAAGAATCCCAGACTGAGCTTGGGATAAGAAGTGTGAGGACACAGTTCACAGCTTCCCACACCTCATCTTTTTTCCCCAAAACTAAGGGCAGATATTCATAACAGGGCAATTAATGGTGTGCCTGATTGAATCAAGTACACAGTGAGACCAAAAACTTGCCCTTAAGCCTGGGGCTAGAATTTGATCAGCCCCTGACCTGATCAAGTTCAGAATGAGATTAAAAACTTTTGCCCAAATCTGAGGTAAGTCTTTAAGCCATCAGCATCTCAAGAATCAATTAAATCAGCTCCCAGAGCTCTCAGCCCTTAGACAATCACATTCATTCTCCAAAAACTGAAACTGGTAAAACCCCAGAAAATAAGCTAAAAATAGCCTAAAGGAAGCACTGAAGTTTAAGGTACACCAACATCCCAGAAAAAAGAGCCTACTTATAATTAGATAGGAAAAATGAGCAAACAAAAAAAAGCACTTAACTCTAAAGAATTTTTATGTAGACAAAGAGTAAAGTGCGGATACAGAAGGGGACAGTAAAAGCAAAGGAAACACATGCAATGTCCAAAAGAAAAATATGGATTGGACACAGATTCTGGAAGAATTCAGAATCATATAGGCAATAAGTATCTGAGGCAGGATCTGAACTCAGATCATCTGAAATCCAAATTCCATGTCCTTTATCATGCTTTTTTACAATTCATCAACTAGATTATTTACTATTCCCAAATCTGACATTCTTTTTTCTGGCTCAGTATAATCATGTAAGCCAGTGATAGCAAACCTATGCATAAGTGCCAATGATGGCACAAAGAGTGCTCTCTGTGGGCATGTGGGCCATCCTACTCCCCACCCCAGGGTTCATTGCTAGAAAGGCAGAGGGCCTCAGGCAGAGCTTCTCTCTTCCCCCTCTCCACTCTACCTGATGGCATTTTTTCACATCACCCAACCCTCTGCCCAGCAGCACTCCATCTCTAAAAGGCAAGCCTTCACTGATGTAAGTTAAGTGGAAGAGTAATAGAAATCTAAACATAAAATAAAGAAGGCCTCACATCCAGTCCATCCTCAGACAATTAATTGATAGATGACTCTGGGCAAATCCCTTAACTTCTATTGGTCTCATTTTTCTCATATTTAAATAAAAATTGTAATAGCACCTATTAGTACCAAGTAAGTGACTCAGTGGATTAAGAGCCAGGACTAGAGACAGAATGTCCTGGGTTCAAATTTGGCTTCAAACACTTCTTAGCTAGGATACCACAGCCAAGTCACTTAACCTCCATTGCCTAGCCCTTACTGCTCTTCTGTCTTAGAAGCAATCCACAGTATTGATTCTAAGGAGGAAGGTATGGGTTTAAAACAAATAGTACCTGCCTCCCAGGATTTTTAAGAGGACAAAATGAGATAGTAATTGTAAAGTGCTTAGAATAGTGCCTGCCACGTAGTTAGCAGTAAATAAATATTAACTGTTATTGTTATTATTATTATTAATTATAATTCCTCTGCTGAAAATATACTCCCTGCCTATCTGATATACCCAGCATATATGGGATACACAAGGAAAAAGAGTGCCTCTTGGTGTGAGGTCCTGCTGAACCTTTTACAGGCTATTTTTTTCATTCTTCCAGTGCTAACCAAGAAGCTCCAGCATATGGAGCCTCCATACTGCAGTAGAACCATCCCAGCAGGTGAGCTAAACCAGGCTGACATTAATAGATAGGCTTCAAACCATGGGTGAGTTAGCAGAGTTTCCACACCAGGCATATGAAAACTTCCCTTATTAGAAGGGGCAGATGAGAACAACTTGTCCCAGTGGCCATAAAAACAGCTGAAGTTGGAACCACTTAGATCTTGCAATGTATGCTAGGCCATTGCCAGGCATCTTGACTTTTGTTCTTCCATTGGACTTCAATGATTCTAGATTGATTGATTCCATCAAAATTCTTTTCCCTGATAATCCAATCAGAATATATTCTCTCCCCTTCTCATTCCCGGACCACTTTATCTAGATCTTTCCTTTGCTCTTATTGCACTCTACTTTCAATAAACATTCTGTACCCATATATTCTTCTCAATAGAATGCAAATTCCTTAGGCTCCCTTAATTTAGATTTAAAGGAGTCCTTCATTATTATCTACATTATATGTCTCATTTTGCAGATAAAAAGTTGAGGTCCAGAGAACCTAAGTGACTTTTCAAAGATCACATTTGTAATAAGTGTAGTTGGAATATGAATGCATGATCTGATACCAGAATCACTGAGCTTTCTACTACACCTCAGAAGTAGCATGATTTTTATGTTTGCATTAACCTTTATTAAGCCAATGGTAGGTCCTTATCAATTGCTTTTTGGAATTGTTTTATTCTATGAAGATACTAATATTTTCTTCAATTAGAGAGACAACATAATGAAATCAGCAGGATGTTGGATTTTTGTATTAGTAAAGCCTTGGTCCCAGTTCTTTTTCCTGTAATATAATGTGCAATCCTGTGAAACTCCCTTAATGTTTCTGGGAATTAGTTTTCTCATGTATAAAATGGGGGCATAAATATCTCACAAAATTGTTACGAACTGAAATAAGGTAAGTATTGAAAGTATTTTGTAAACTGTAAAGCACTATATAAAATTGAATTAATATTATGGTAGCTAAAAAACTCTGGCTTGTATTAAAATATGATCATTTTACAAATGTACAAAAGTTAATTACACAAATTACACTATCCATAATAATCTATTAAAATTTCTCACTCTGACTATTCAAATATCAATGATAAAAGCCATGTTAATTAGCAATCCATTATCTTCCACTACTCTGGCTCTTTAGCAACTGAATTGGACCTTTTGATCTTTCTGAAATATTTTTATTTTAAAAAGTAATTCTCAGATCTCTAACATAATGAGAAAAAGTATATTGTTTCAAGTCATTATTTCATAAGTTTATAGGTGAATAATTTACTTAATTGGTTTTTAGGTTACATTTATTATATACCTTTGTTGAATGAAGAATTTGTTCAATGCTTTTGTGATTATTAATAACAAAAAAGTTATAAAATATGGAAAAAATTTCTGTGAACAAAAATGATTAGCCATTGCTAAGAAGAATATCCAGCACATCCCAAAGATTCCTTACAATTTATGATGTTTTTCATATGATTTTCTTTAGTGATAACACTGTGCTGATTGCTTCAAGCCATAGAAAATTATAGCACCTTCTAAAAGAGATCTATAATATTCAAAATAGTTTCTCCCAACTATGCATGTAGAACAAACTCATATAAGTGATGAAAGTGTATTTGTAAAGCATAAATCTATTGTCTATAGATAGTTGAATGGAAAACATCGAATATTAGACCATCATTACCTTTAGTTAGCAACACTGTAGGTGAACAATGGACTGGGCACAGATTTGAATAGTATGAGGAAGATGGACTTCATTACAATTTTGAAATTATGCAGAGCTTTCAATGACCCAAATGTTTTCTCTGAGGGAAGATCCATCTGTTAAGAAATAATCCTTTTAGATTGCACAGCATTATCATAGTTTTCCACTGAAGAATAAAACTTTTGGGGACACAGAAAGGACAAGAATGTGTATGGTGAGAAGAATTAAGTTATAATATATTACCAAGAATAAATTATAAGTAGCATTAAAGATATTATCAGAGATAACAAGAAAAGGCAATAACCCAGACGTATAGGATAAGGTTATTCAGATATTTTATTTCCTCCTCTGTTAAGTAGAATGTATGAGGTGTTCAGGGAAGTCTAGAATCTCTGGTGTGAGGGCTTGCCAAGCCCTTTTACGAGCTCTCCTCCATCTCTGGTGTCCATCTGTTATCCAACTCTCAAATGTGCTACTAAGAAGCTGTAGCATGTACAGGAATGAGACCCTGGCAAAATCTTCTTGGCAGGCAGGCTAAACCAGATTATGGGTAACCTATAGGACTCCAACCTGGTGGTGACTTAAGGAGGTCTGCCCCAAACATAAAAAAAACTTATTTGGGAAAATGGGTGGATGAGAATAATTTATTCCAATAATTACAAAGGAGGCTAAAAAGTGCTATGAAATGTTTAGAGCTTGGTCGGACATAACAAGGTTATTCCTTGCATTCAGGGCCACTGTCAGTCATCTTGACTTGTCCTGCCACTGGACTTGGATGACTCTGGAAGACAGAGTGAGGTCAACAACTTTGTGCAATTTTGTCACTTAAATCCAATTCACCCACAAGTCAAGATATAACTCTCATGATGCTATTGGTCCTCTTTGCAAATTAAGTATGAACAACACAAACAATCAGAGCAATTTATATTTTGTCAATTGCCATTAATTTCACTTAGGTTATCAGTTTTAATGGCATATAATATGGGCAAAATAAATGGCTAACAATTGCTTTGATTTCATCTTCATTGATGAATTCACCCTGTTCATTTTTGGAATTAGTAATTTGATTTCCTTCTTTTTGTAAAAAATCAAGTTGACCAATAGTTTATATTATTGTGTTTTTTTTTAATAAAACCAGCTAATATTTTAATGGTTAAATATTGCTTTATTATCAATTTTATTAATTTTTCCTTTGATTTTCATTTTGGTATTTGATTAAACTTTTTAATTTGCCTTTTTTATACTTTTTTGAGTTACATTCTTAATTAATTAATATACTTTTTTCTTATTTTTATTGATGTACATGTTAAAATTTCCCCTAGGTACTGTTTGGCTGTATCCCACATATTTTGGTATGTTGTTCTCATTTTTGTCATTCTCTTTAATGAAATTACTGACTGTTCCCATTATTTGTTCTTTGACTCACTCATTATTTGGGACTGGAGTATTTAGTTTTCAATTAATTTTAATCTATACCTCCATAGCCCTTTAGTGAACGACAAATCTACTGAATTATGGTCTGAAAAGGATACATTTAGTATTTTACTTTTCTGCATTTGATTTTTTTTTGCTTTAATATTAGATCAGTTTTTTTGGAAGTGACATGTACAGCTGAGAAAGAAGTATATGTCTTTCTATTCCCATCCAATTTTCTCCAGGGGTCTATAATATCTAATTTACTAAGATGCAATTTATCTCCTTAACTTCTTTCTTATTCAATTTATGATTTGCCTAAATCCAAGAGGAGAAAGTTGAGATTCCCTTACTTGTACAGTTTTATTGTCAATTTCTTCCTATAATTTATTTAATTTTTCCCTTAAGAATTTGGATGTTAGGTGCCTATATATTTAATATTAATATTACTTTATTCTCTATGGTACCTTTTAATGAGATGTAATTTCTCTGCTTACTTCATTTAACTAGATCTATTTTTGTTTTACTTTGTCTGAGATCAAGATTGCTACCTTTTTCACATCAGCTGAACCTTAATAGATTCTTCTCCAACCCTTACTTTTATGATCCACCTCTCTCTCTCTCTCTCTCTCTCTCTCTCTCTCTCTCTCTCTCTCTCTCTCTCTCTCTCTCTCTCTCTCTC
>NC_058131.1:76448855-76520991 GCF_016433145.1 Gracilinanus agilis
TATACTTATCCACATTTTGGGTTTAGATCAATTTTATTTGCTCTATATTTATATGATGTCAGATTTTTATTTTTTCCTAAATGAAAAGGAAAACATGTACAAAGGACTTTTATTTTACCTCATTCTGTATAGCTTCTATATAAACCAGACTTTTTTTAATTTCAAAGGAATAAAAATTTTGTTACAAATCATCAGTGAGTATGGATGTGACATTTATATTATTAATAACTAAAAAATTCCCAGAAGTCCCATGTCTGGGAAAAGGTTACATTCTAATTTGTTGATTATAATTTAAAATAAACAATATATTTACGTTATTTTGTTTCCTAGGTTAGTTAACAAAAGCCTGTTTATTAAATGATACATCTGAGCTATGTAATTATGAACAATTTGCAGCATAATTTTATGTGAAAAAATGGATCTATGGTGGCAACACTAGGTATATCTCTCCCTTCTCTGTCAGTGGCACAGAAATTCCCAAAAAACTAGATCTTCTCTGAGGAAATAGGGACTCTGTTGCTATTAGCTTAATTGTTAGAGGTAGAGAAATTCTATTGATGGGAGCAGAGGGAGTTCAAGAGAATAAGAAAAATAAAAGTCTCTATGGGATATAGTTTGTATCTCCTATCTGAGTTCTGATGGCAAAGCAATATGATGGAAATAATGCCTCATTTTTAATGGGAAGACATGTTTTCAAATAGCAGATCTTTGATTTACTACCTGCATAAACTTACATAAGTCTTAACCACTATGAGCCGCAGTTTTCTCATCTGTAAAATGAGCCTTAATATACTTTCCAGCATTAAACCAATATTCTTATGACCTTTTAAGTGATGGCCCCAATGTTCTGTCTTATTTTAAAATTATTTTTATATGTTGATACAATTTTAATAATCCTTTTTTCCGTCATTTTAGAATCTATGTTTACCTAACTCCCACTCTACTGTTCCCCTTCCACAAGACAGCAACCTTTATGTTGTCAATGTGTTATCATCTATTACATATGTCCATGCTCTCTTCATGTGGTGAAAGAATATATATATATATATGTATATATATATATATTTATATATAATCACCATCACCCTTTTATTATAGGCTACTTTGATGTTAATTAATCCTCCTCTAGGCACAATCATCAAATAACAATGCCTTTGCTTTTAGGGAGGATATGTCAGTTTATTTCCTCACAATCAGGTAACCATCCCTCTGAGTCACCAGACAAAACTCTCTTCTCTCAACACTACCACCTGACATGTATTGTGTCTACTCTTATTAAAATATGAACTCACTTTTATTGTGTATTTGTATTCCCAGAACTTAGCAGTGTCCCTAGTATGAAAAGGGCTAAATAAAATTTTTTTCATGCATTCATCTAATTCAAGGTTCCTATTATAGTAAAGGAGAGTAAAGTCCAGAAATAAATTTACAAGTAGCAAAGGGCCACATTATAATCATCACCTATACAAAGCCAGAAATCTAGTTCAACAGGGATTCTTGACTATATTTTATTAAGTAGGCATTCCCGTGATGTTGTTTTCTGATTTATATTGTCCTTGAGTCTGGCCAATTTTGTTTCTACCCAAGCCTGGATAACTGACAATATTTTAGATAATGGGAAGTTTGAAACCAATGGATTAGAATTTGAGAAATCTCAGGCTACAGATTATTGGCATAGTTATCAGAAAAGGAGCATTCAAAAAGGAAAGATTAGAGAGTAAAAAAAATTAGGGCAAGAAACAATCATGCATATCAGTCTTTCAAAAAAATGAAATTGAAGACTATATTATATTGTGGAAAGAGTTTCTGAACATTGATTCAGAAAACCTGGGCTTTATTGCAGACCTTTGGTGACTTTGGGTAAGTCCCCTGTTGTTAAAGTAATTTAGTGCAGATCTACCTATATGATTCTTGCTACTCAATCAATGTGAACACAAGAGATCTCTAATAGAGTGCTCCAAGGATCTCTTCTGGACCCTATTCTGTTTGATGTGTTTCTCAATACATAAGATAAAAACAAATTGGGATTCTTGGCAAACTTTTAAACATAAAAGTTGGAGGTATAACTAATATCTTGAATGAGAAAATCACGATCCAAAAAGGTGCTGAAAAATTAGACTGATAGGCCAATCCAGAAGTAGTTTGTACAGTGTTAAATGGATAAATATGGAATCAAAAAATCCATTTGAATTTTCAGCTCTGTTTCCATGTGGGAGATGAGCAACTCAACCTCTCTATAATTCAATTTATTAATCTGTAGAATTGAGCAATTGAACTAGATGATATCTAAGATATCTCTTTATTCTAATCTATGATACTATGGCCTATGATACTATAATTTATATACTTGCCTACAAAATAAAGCAACCACAAATATATGTTGAAAGAAACGTAAGACTTTCAGTATTGATGAAATAGTAACATTAGAAAATAGTAAGATAATTGAATAATAAAATAGGCAAATGTAAGAGAGTTAAATGGTATGGGTGTTGGCTTTTGACTCACTCATAAATTAGATTGAAGTGAGGCCAAGTTGTACAAAGTTATCAGTCTCACTCTCTCTTTCCAGAGCCATTGTGCCCCAATGTCAAGCCAAAGTGAAGACAAGAGGCAACGGATCAGCATGCAGTGGAACACCTGAGCATCCTCAATGTGTGATCAAGCTCTAAGCACTCCACTGTGCCTGCTTCAGCTGCTCTCATGGCCCATCTGAACTAATTGTTCACATCCACCTATTCTGCTGGGAAAGTCATCCTAGGCTTGTGGTAGACTTCCCCCTAACTCGCCAATGTATTTAAGACCGTTCAGTTGCCCTCAACCTGGTCTAGTTTGTCTTCGAGACAATTTTACCCAAATGTAGCTGCTGCAAATGCCAGGTTTTTATAGTCACAGATGACAGTTGGTCCTAGAAGGGCACCAAAAACAGGTGAGAATCACTGAAAAGGGCTCAGCAGCCCTTGCACCAAAAGTACTCGTCACCACTGAACATCCCATATACTCTTTCTGTTTGGGTAGAAATTTAATCTAAGAAGAAATCTAAATGCCTTCAGAAGTTCGCTCCAGTTATAGAACTTTGTGATTCTATTACAGAATATGGCAAGCTTAGGAAAGGCATTTTCTTAGTAGGGGAAAGCTCACAGTTCATTTGTCCTTATAATCCTCTTGTTGTTTATTGTTTATGTTGTTTATCCTTCATTTTTAAAAGGACTTCATTTTAAGAGATATCATGGGATGAATATCATTTACCTGTGCACTGGATTTAAGTGAAGCAGAATTGCATAAAAATGTCAGCCTCATTCTCTCTTCTGGTGTCTTTGGAAGTCCAGTGGCAAGATAAAAGTCAGGATGACTGGTGGTAGCCCACAATGTAGTGGATAACCTTGGCATTTTCAGTGTCTGAACAAGCTTTAGGCACTCCACAACACCTAGAAAAATCAGATAAAATGTTCCTGGAACAAGGCGTTATTTTTATTTTATGTTTTATGCTTGAAAAACTGTTGCACAAGTGGATAAAATGATTACTTTCCTGTAATTGAATAAAAATCATGGGGTTTAAGTCCAACAATAATAGCTGGCATTTATAGAGTGATTGATGAATATTTTCTCACTAAATCTTCACAACTCTGGAAGGCAGGTGCCATTATTGCCCCCATTTTATAGATGAGGAAATTGAGACTAAAAGACGTTAAGTAATTTAACCAGGGTCACATAACTACAATATATTTCTGAAGCACTATTTGAACTCAAATATTCCTAACTTCAGTTCTAGCACTCAATCTACTGTGCTACCTACCTGTCCAAGTAATTTTCAAAATCCCCATTATCACCATCACTATCATCACTGGTGTCCTCAACATTCTCAAAGTAGTAATATTAATAGTAGTAGTAGTAGCAGCAGTAGCAATAGCATTACTGCTATTTGTGCTCAAAATACTGCTTTTTCCTCTCCAGTTGGTATCTGAGATAGTCCTTTTCATCTTGATTCAATGAGGAAAATATACCCCAACAATTCTTAGTAAGACTTGGTTAAGATCATCATTAAACTTTTTGCTCTCAATATCTCTTGAACCACTTGCTATGGTTAACTCCAATATTCACTCTAAGATCACATTTTTATTTTTATTTTTTTAGTGGAATTTGTTTCTTTAGAAAATTTTATTTAATTAATTTCCTTCTTTGCCCTCAACCCCCTCCCATAGCTGACACGTAATCCCACTGGGTTTTACATGTGTCACTGATCAAGACCTATTTCCATATTATTGATATTGGCACTAGGGTGATCATCTAGAGTCTGCATCCCCAATTTTATCCCCATCAACCCATATGATCAAGCAGTTGTTTTTCTTCTGTGTTTCTACTCCCAGATTTCTTTCTCTGAATGTGGGTAGCATTCTTTCTCATAAGTCCCTGAGAACTGTCCTGGGTCACTGCATTGCTGCTAGTACAGAAGTCCATTACATTCGATTTTACCACAGTGTATCAGTCTCTGTGTACAATGTTCTCCTGGTTTTGCTTCTTTCACTCTGCATCAATTTCTGGAGGTTATTTCAGTTCACGTGGAATTCCTCCAGCTCATTATTCCTCTCAGCATAATAGTATTCCATCACCAACAGATACCATAATTTGTTCAGCCATTCCCCAATCAAAGGACATGCCTCATTTTCCAATTTTTTCCACCATGAAGAGTGAGGCTATAAATATTTTTGTACAAGTCTTTTTCCCTATTATATCTTTGGGGTACAAACCCAGCAGTCGTATGACTTGATCAAAAGGCAAGCAGTCTTTTAAAGCCCTTTGGGCATAGTTCCAAATTATCATCCAGAATGGTTGGATAAGATCACACTTTTAAAGTTGAATATTACAGCAATTACCAGATAAAGATAGAGAAGTCTTTTTTAGCATTGCCTAGTCATGTGTGTACTTATGGTCCTCCCATTTCACTGCCTACATCTCATTTACTCCTTTTCAGTTAAATGTGAGCAAGAGGCATCGATTGTTCTCTTCTAATGCTTCCTGCAACAGATAGCCATTGTCTCCAGGGGATTTGTTTTGATTTCTCATTTGTCATTTTACATCTTGCTCCTTTTTAATTGTTTCATTGGATTATCTCTTTATTAAGATAATTTTCTTCCTTACTGATACTTACATATACAGATAACAAGTTTGTTATTCATTATCTTTTGAACTAGAGAAGCACTATAACCTCAAAAATAATTTGATCTGTAATGTTCTGATAGGGATTTTGTATTATTCCTAGAAAATTGTACTCAAAATAATTGCTTGATTTGTGAGCAATTACTTTCAATTGATAACAATAACTAGATTTATATGCTTTAATATTTGAAAATTATGTATGTATTTGCATGTTTGATATGTCTATATATGTACCATGTGTATATCCATGGAGACATGGATGCACAAATACACACATTTGTATGTATGTGTGATGGATTCAACCCAATGAATTAGGTACTAAAGACTGGAGCCTTTATGTTCATTTACAATAAAAATCCTATCAAATTACTTCCATTATCATCCCTCTATGACATATGACATAAACATGTAGTTTACTATGATATTTCATAGTAGGATGAAGGTGGTCTTCAGTTCTTGAAAAGTCATTCAAATAATAATAGCTAGCACGTATGTAATGCTTACTATGTGCCAGATAGTGTGCTAATTGCTTTTATAAATATTATATTATTTGATCCACACAAAAACTCTGGAAAAGGAAATAGTGCTTAAACAATTTGCCCAATGTCACACAATAAGGGTCAATGACTGAATTTGAACTCAAATATTCCTGACTCGAGGTTTAGTACTCTATCCACTGTGCCATCTTGCTTATCAAGCTTCAAGCTGCTTTGATTTCCCAAAATTTACTTGGAATTTATTTATCTGTGTATATGTCATTGTCTCCCACAGTAGGGTGATCATGGAATAATCTGGACTTTGATGTAGAATGCTTTAAGATTTGCAGAACATGATCTCCACAACTCTGTGAAATAGATGCTATTATGCCCACTTGACAGATGATAAAAACTGAGGATGAGAAAAGATGAGTGGTTTTCTCAGGATAACAGAAGTATTAAAAAAGTGACACAGGTTTTAAATTCAGTTCTTATTAAATCTATATCCAATGCTCCCTTGAATCCAATGACCCACTATGCCAGTTAGCTGCCTTGAGAAAAGAAGGAATTGCCAAGAATTTACAAATAACAAACTGAATGAAAGAGGAAGAAGAATGAAAGAATTATCTCAGCCAGGCAGACTTGATATTCCATTATACTCTTGTAAATGACATATAGAGATATAAGCTAGATAATAGTCCCATTGGGTAGACTGAGGTGAGATCTTCAGTGAAAAATTCCATGGATCTATCTGTGGCTCTATTCATATTATTTTTTAATAACTTGAATGAAGGTATAAATAGAACACTGGTGAGGATTTACAGATAACACAAAAGCAACAAAATTTTAGCATGTGGAGTTACAGAATCAGGACCCCAAAAGATCTGAATATATCTTTAAAACTGAAAATGACATTAGAGATCATGTAGTCAATTCCTCTTACCATATAGATTACCAAAGAAGCTCAGAGAAGTTAAGTCCCAAGATCACACAGTACATAAATGACAATATCTGAACACAAGTTATCTTACTCCAAAGACCATGCCTATTCCTTTATAGCCCACCTCCCATCTGAATGTAACAATTTAGAAAATGGACTAACTTTACAAAAGTGAAAGTTAATAATAAATGAATGTATACTTCTACTGTTGAATTCAAAAAAATCACATACATATGGAACTGATGAGGTAATTAAATAATCCAAAGCAAATTTAGGCTGAATCAATAAGTACATAATGTCCAAAATTAGAAAAGTGATGGTTTTTGTGTAAGTTTCTGTACGCAGACCATTTCAACAATGCAGAATTCAATTCTGAGCCCCGCATTTTAGAAATGCTTTTGATAAACTGATATATAAAGACAATGATCAGGTTTTTAAAGGCATCTGAAACATTGGCAAATGGATTTAGTTTAAAGGCACTAGAGATTTCTGTCCCAGAAAAAAAAAATAACAAACTTGGAAATGATTTTGTCTTCAAATATTTGAAATTCATGCAAAACAGGGATTAGTCAGTGGACATATTGTGCTTGGTATCATATTGGATGTATAATTTGTTAAGTTTACTCCCAGAGAGAAAAACTAGAAACAATGGATCAAACTTTGTGGAGTGAAATATTTGGGCTTTCTATGGAAAGAAAAAAATCTGAGCAGTTACAATTGTCCAAATTAAAACGGGCTTCCTCAGATTGTAATTAATTCTCTGACATTGAAAGACTTTAAAACATAGTCTAGATGGCTCATCAATGATGTAAAAGATTCTCGCTGAATAATGCGTTGAAACGCATGACTTCTTAGATTGTTGCTCACTCTGGTTCTGTGATTCTTTATAATGTTTATAGAGTTACTGATTACCAGCCAAACTGGTAATATATCTGTGTAGAATTGTTCCTAGTTATGTTTAGAGACATAATACAAATAAAAAAAGGTAATGGATTGTTAAATACATCTGACTAATTCACCAGGATCCCATCTTAACACCTTATATGTAGCAGAATCAACCAATCAACAAAAAAGTACTTCCTAGGTGAAAGCCACAAATTAAAATTCAACAATCTCTACCCTAAAAAGCTTGCATCTCAGAGAGTGATTCAAAAAAGAATCAAACATTTTCCAAAATTTATTATTCAATAAGTTTATGAAAGTCTTATATGGAATAAAATTAAAAAATACAAGGTTGACTCTACAGTTTAGGGCATGCATGTACCATATATGTACTCTAGATACCAAGTAGGACATTTTTGAAAATGTTCAATTCTTTTTTATTCCCACGATGTAAATGGTAATATAAACACATATAAAATAGATACAAAGAAAAAATTAAATAACCTGGGGGTAAGGGAAGCATTAGTATCAAAATAAGTTAAATTCTTATAGAAGAGGTGATGTAATTTGATCATAATGAAAAACTGGAGAAATAAATTGATGAATATGTTTTATTTAAGGTACAGACCTTCATCTTACATTATCATCTACAAATAATAAAATGGTAATTATACTTGTTTTTAAATGAAATTGTTATTTGTGTATGTGAAATAATCTGCCTGGCTCTCCACCTTCTCATTACTCACTTTCTGGAATGCACTCAAACTCCACTTATTTCCATTGCTTTCTCTGGATGAGTCCTGACCCTGATATAACAGACATAAGAAGCCTGCAAGCCAAGGCTGACCTATGATAACTTCATCCCTATTTAAACCTTTACTAGTTGTCTGTCATGTCTTTACTTTCATTGATGTCTTGGTTTCTGAATTTTTCTTTGATCCTAACAGATGCATTCTATTTCTTTTGTTTTACATGAGTCTTATCTATTGGCCTAAACTATGCTTACTGTCCATGTTTCAAACAAGACATTAATGACATTTTTCCATGATTAGATTTATTCCTAGGTCTCCACACAACTCCATTAATCTACCTCATCTAGAATAAAGTCCCTCTAGAAAAATAGTTCTAGGAAGGGATTTCTGTAGTGGGTTTGCCAATATTGAACAGCCACTTCACTGCTAGAACTTTGCCATAAATGTGCCCAGATAAATGACCAATTCAGTTCTCATCCAGGAGATCATCCCTCTATTCTGCAAATGATCTCAGAGTTTTTGCCTACTCTTCTGAGAAAAATTAATATTATGTTGTATTATTTAATAATCAGTAGAATAGATTAGGTAAACAATACCTGGTAACAAATGACCACAATGATTTAGTGTGTAATAAATCAAAAGATCCAAGCTTTTCTGACAAGCACTCATTTGACCAAAACTGTTGAGAGATTTGGAAAATGGTACAGAAGAGACTGGGGATAGAGAAACATTTTGAATCCTTCAACAATATAATGTCAACATGGGTACATGATTTAGACATAAATGGTGATAACATAAGCAAATTAGGGTAGCATGGAATAATTTACTTGTTAGATGTATGGATAGGGGAATAATTTATGACCAAATAAGGGACAAAGAGAATTAAATTATGTAAAATAGTTCAATTATACTAAGTTTAAAAAGTTTTGCACAAACAAAACTAATATGACAAGGATTAGAATGAAAGCAAAAAGCTAGGGGAAACATTTCACAGCAAATACCTCTGATAAAAGTCTCATTCTCAAATATATAGAGAACTTGGTCAAATCTATTTTAAAAATATGTCATTCTCCAATTGATAGTCAAAGAAAATAACAGGCAGTTTTAAGACAAAGAAATCCAACCTCTCCAGTCATATGAAAAAATGCTCTAAATCATTCTTGATTAGAGAAATGTGAATTAAAACAAATCTAATTGCCTAATATGATAGAAAAGGAAAGTGATAAGTTTTGAAGGATGTGGGAAAATTGGGATACTGATGCACTGTTTGAATTGTGAATTTATCCAACCATTCTGGAAAGCAATATGGAGCTACACTCAAAGGGCCATAAAACTATGCAAATGTTTTGTCCCAGCAATACCACTACTAGGTCTGTATCACCAAGATATCCTCAAAAAAGGGGGGAACAGGACTTATATGTGCAAATATATTTGTTGTAGTCCTTTTTGAGGTTTTAAAGAATTGGAAAATGAGGGGATATCCACCAATTGGAGAATGGCTAAACAAATTTGTTATACAATTATAATAGAAAACATTTGTGTTATTAGAAATGAGGGGCAGGATGACTTCAGAAAAACATGGAAAGGGGCAGCTGGGTAGCTCAGTGGATTGAGAGTCAGGCCTAGAGACAGGAGGTCCTAGGTTCAAATCTGGCCTCAGACACTTCCTAGCTGTGTGACCCTGGACAAGTCACTTGACCCCCATTGCCCACCCTTACCACTCTTCCACAAAGGAGTCAATACACAGAAGTTAAGGGTTTAAAAAAAAAGAAAAAGAAAAGCATGGAAAGACTTACATGAACTGATGCAAAGTGAAGTGAGCAGAACAAGAACACTATACACAGTAGCATCAATTTTTAATGCATAATTAAATAATCTAGTCATTCTCAGCAATTCAGTAATCTAAGACAGTCCAGGACACTCATAAAAAATGCCATCTGCCTTCAGACAAAAAACTGATGGGGTATAAATGCAGATTAAAACATACTATATTTCACTTTCTTCTTACTTTTTTCTTTTTTGTTTGAGATCTCTTCCATAAAATAACTAATATGAGAAAATATGTGTAATTACACATATAAAATCTATATCAGATTGCTTACAGCCTCATGAAGGGTACTGGGAAAAGACTAAAGGATGGAGTGAGGTAAGGTAGGAAGGAGGGAAAGAATTTAGAATTTAAATTTAAAAATAATGTATATTAAAGTTGTTTTTACACTTAATTGGGGGGATATTTTTAAAAAATCAGTATTATTCTATGATCCATCCCATCCCCCATTCTGCCAAACCCCATTTCTCAATTTAGCCAAAAAAAAAAACAGTCTGTCTCTTGAATAATGTGATCAATTCAAACCTACAGGGCATTTCCTAGCTAACTAGTTTGAAGTGGAACACTTGCTTGTTTACAGTTAAAGAACAGCTGAGAAAGCTGGTGTGACTCATTTTATTAACAGCTTTACCCATCACTGTTAATAAACTGTAATCTTGCCCCAAATAAAATGGTGCTTTGGTTTGCCTCAGTGTCATTTTATTTACCACAACTCCCACTTAGCTATAGAATTAGCTGCCAGGGGAACGTGAGAAAATCCATGCATCTAAATAGGAACAACCCCAACTCCCATCTCAGAAATATATTGGGCAGGAAAAGGGACACCTTATGCTGTTCTAAAGTCAAGCTAATGTTATTAAGATAACTAAAAATCAACAATACCTAATCTTGGATTCTCCCCATTGGACCAATCTTCTTGTAACACCCAATTGTGCTCAAACTAATGGTGTGACTTAAGGGAAATCAAAGAGAATCATCATTCTCTATAGACCTATCTTAACTCAAAGGCTCTCAAATAACATTCCTAATATTTGAATTCTTATTTATTTCTTATGCAAATGAGGAATAGACAAAGGAAGAAATCATAAGGTTACTGAGTCAATGTGAAGCAGTAAGTTTAGCAATTAGTGAATTTTACCAATCTCTCCCTAACCTTTGTTCTGACCACATTTGTTAGAGACATTTTCATGCTCTCTCCATACAAAAACATGACTCTTAAAGAAACATATTTTCCCCATTATTTACTCAGTATGAAACCCAAATCCCTGGAATTTTTCTGTTTAAATTCTTTATTTTTTCTTCCTAATTTTTTTGCTAATTATTTTAGTCCCAATTAAATAATTTAATTCATTTATTCATTTTATTTATTTATTTTAAATATATTTTTTTCTGGCCTGCTAAGATGAAGCCAGAATAGCTTCATCAAGAATAAATTGTGTCTGATTAATCCCATTTCATTTTGATAGGGTTATTAAACTACATTATAATTATAAAATTATTAAGTATACAAATATTAAACTATATAATAATTGTTAAATTATTAAATTCATAGATTAGAATGCTTTAGACATGCATTATCTAGATTTTAGTAAATCATTTGATAGCATATCATACTATTCTAATATTAAAGACGGAGATTACAATGATAATGTAATAAAAAAGACTCAGTGGTATAGCCAAGGACCCTCATCAATGTAACAGGCAGTCCAGAATGGAGTAGCTTGGGGATCTTAGCTTTGCCCTGTGCTGTTTAACACTGTTATCAATAACTTAGATAAAAATATGGGTGAAAGGCTTCTCAAACATAGAAATGACAAAAAGCTGAAAGGGAGAACTAATAGAGTAGACCGAGTTGGAATGCAAAAGGATAATGATAGGCTAGAGCTCTGGTTTGAGTTTAAGATCAAATGTGATATGAATATATATAAAGTCTTGTATTGGGCATAGTCAATTTCAGAATAATAACTTTTGGGAGGCATAAAAAGCAGTTATGAAAAATCTGGAGATTGTAGTAGATTGCACAGTCAGTATGGTCAGTAGGATAATCTATGTAGCAAATAAAAAAAAAAAGCAAATGCAGTCTTGATCTGCTTTAAGAATAGGGAGATGATAGTCTTCAAACCTTGCCTAGAATGATGTTTTCATATAGTACTGGGTGTCATGCTTTAAGGAGGACATTGATAAATAGGAGGATATTCAAAGGAAGGTAACCAGAATGATGAAGGGCCTTGTGTGCATGGCATAAAAGGATTGAGTATGTTTGATTCTGTAATGCTGTGAGTTTAGATGATCATTGAAATTTCCAGAAGATCTGGGATAGTAGCTTGAGGCAAATAACATGCATGTATCATCTACTATATATTATATTAAAATTAGTAATCTGTGTGAATCCATAGTCAAGGAATAAGTATGTATAAGTACTTGACTGAAAGATCTTGTCATAGTCAAGTCATTAAACATTACCTACTATATGATAGATGCTCTACTAAGTGCTGTGGATACAAAGAAAAGTAAAAAAAAGATAAACAAAATGAACAAAAAATCAATTTCTGCTCTCAAAGAGTTTATGGTAAAATTAGAGAGAAAATTTCATTGATATGTGTGTGTGTGTATTTGATAAAATGAGAATAGTCTTAAAGAGAAGGCACTAGAATTAAAGAAGATTGGAGAAAGCATCTGGTAGAAGGCTGGAACAAGGAATTCAAGAAACAAAGTTGATGATAATGGTGAGGACAATGATGATGACACAAATAGCTAGTATTTATATAGAACTTTAAGGCTTTTAAAAATATCTCATTTTATCCCACAGCAACCCTGGAAGTTAGGTGCTCTAATGAGGAAATTGAGCAGAGTTAAGTGGCTTTTCCAAGTTCATATAACTAATACATTTTTGAAGTTAGAGTTGAACTCAGGTCTTTTAAACATTGGGTCTAACACTCTATCCTCTGCTCCATTTGCTTATCAATATCTTACCTGAGACATATATCTTTGCCAGGAATACAGACCTTAGAAAACTGTGAGGGAAATGGGATTTAAATTTAAATATTCACATATCTTAATGTTCTTCATTTAGCATTATGACATTAACTTTTAGATAATGAAAACAAAATCCCTGAGATTTCAGAGAGGTAAGGAACTTGAGAGTTCATCTAATTCAATTCATATCAGGACTATAATTCCTTCTATATTATTCCCAACAAATGGATACCAAATTTTCACTGTAGACTCTCAATGATAGAGAATGATCTAAGGCAACCTATTCTGCCTCAAGATAGGTATAATTGTTAGGAAATTTTGCCTTTAATTAAATCAGAATCAATGACTGCATTTTTTCAAGTATTTTTTGTTGTCCTACTTCTTACCAGAAAAGAGGAAAACTATTATATTTCTTTCACAAGTCAAACCTTCACAAACATGAAGGCAGCTAACATGTTCCCTCTAAAATCTTCTCTTCTCCAAGCTATATATCCACTATAACTTCAATCCATCCTCACATGGCTTGGCCATCAGTCCCCTCCACATTTTAATCCCAATCTTAGTACAGTTCCCCATTTCTTAATGTCCTTCCTAAAATATAGAAGCTAAAACTAAAAACCAACAATCCAGATGCAATCTGATCAGTTCAGAAAACAGCAGGATTATAACATCTCCTATTCTGATCATTATATCTCTGGCTGCAGTCTAAAATCAAATTTGTGTCTTTTGACTACCTTATCATATTCTTGACTGATGGCTAGTGTTCGGTCCACTAAAATGACCAGAAATGTTCTATGTGAACTGTTATCCAGCCATTCTCCATCATTCTTTACTTTTGTAATTGATTTTTAACCCCAATATAGTCTTTTATGTTTAGTGCAATTAAATTTCATTTTGTTCATTTCAAACTGTTAAAATCTTGGATATCAATTTCATATTTAGCAGTTCAATATGTTTTAGAAAATACAAAAGTATTAGTGGTTCCAAAGTCACCTCATTATCTTTCTACCCTTAACAGATTATATAGAATTTTCTTCTGAGGTAGCTCAGAATATAAGCATTTACTTAAAAAAAATAAACCAAGGCTGTGCTCTTTATTTTCTTCTCAGGGGCTGCTTTGATTTTATTGTGCTTCCATTTAAATGCAATGTTTTTTGTGTTGTTAATGCTCAAATGACATTTACAGACCCCAACTTCGACACTCTGTTTCAGGATCCTATCACCAGATAAATATTCCACTTCCATGCAAACATGCACAATGAAATATATTTTAATAATCCCATAAATGAACCTGACTGAAAGGAGCCAGGCAAGCCAGTTTGATGCCAAGTCACCTCTGCCCTGTCTAAAGCTGATATCACTGCTCTTGTCTCTGGTGTTTATTCAGACAGAGGCCTTGTGCTTCCTACTTGATATTCATTTCAGGAGTTGCACTGCCAGACAATCTAAAATAAATTACCAAATAGACTTGAGGCAAGCTTCTTGTTCTATTTATGAATTTTGAGAAGTAAAAGAACTGCCCATGGACCAAAGCATATTTAGAGATAATAGCAATAGCAATGTTAATTGGATGGATTGTCTTCTTGGGAATGAAGAGCATAGGTCAGCTACTGAGGGTGCATAAAAAGTTTTCAAGGTTATTAGTTACCTTTAAATAGAGGACTGTCTCAAATAATAATAATACAATGCACTGCCATGGTCCATGATACTTTCTTTGAATCACTTCACATCTCATTCTCATTCAAATCCTATGAAGCAGGAAGATAGAGTGTCAGTATTGGACCATATCAAAATCCAACTCAAAAAACTGCAGTGATTCCCTATTATCTCCAAAATCAAATATAAAATCTTCTATTTGGTGGTCCAAGCCCTTTATAACCTAGTCCTACATTCCCTGATTTTTCCAGTCTTACACCCTACACTCCACCCATTAGCCTTCTTGCTTTTCCTTTAATAAGATATTTCATCTCCTGAATCTGAACATTTTCACTGCTTATCCTACATGTCTAGAGTGCTCTTCCTCCTCATATCCACCTACAGGTTTTTTTTTTACTTATTTTTGGCTTTTTTTGACTTTTGATTTTTTTAATTGACTTCCTTCAAGTTCCAGCTAAAATCACTCCTTTTAAAAGAAGGTTCTCCCAAACTCTATCTATTTGTTTTTTTGTTACATTGGAACATCCAGTTAATTCCCTCCTCCTCCCATTAGAGATCATCATTAATGTCTCCCTTCTGTAATTTTCTATTTATTCTGTGCATAATTTGGTTCAGAATAGTTGTTTACATGTGGTTTTCCCCATTCAACCGTGAGTCCCTCAATGGTAGAGACTGCTGTCTACCTTTCTTTGTGTCTTCAGCACAACACAGTGCCATACCTATAGTGGGCACTTAATAAATGCCTGTTGACTGAAATTGAATATAATAGAAAATGGTCAGCTCAGAAGTCAAAGGATCCAGGTTCAAATTTCAGTATTGAGGTTTATTGCCCCTATAACCTTAGAGAAGTCACTTAATGTCTTTGTATGACAGTTTTCAGAAAGCTAAGTGGTACAGTGGATAAAAGACTCATTTTTCTAAGTTCAAATTTGTCTTCAGAAAAAGCTTTGTGACCCTGAGAAAGTCATTTAAACCTCTTTGCCTCATTTCCTCATCTATAAAATGAGCTGGAGAAAGAAATGGTAAACTACTCCAGAATCTTTGCCAAGAAAATATGAAATAGCTATCCTAAAAGAAAATGGTTTGCCTCAGAAGATAGCAAGCTCCCAATTTTTGGTGGTCTACAAGCCAAGACTAGAGAACCATTTGCCAAGAATTTTATAGATGGTATATTTTTATAGACATTATATAATCTAAATATAAAATATTAGTTATGAGATGATTAGGATACCCTCAAATCCCACACAACTCTTGAGAGTCTGTGTTCCAATGAAGATTTAGTTAAATGTGTCTAAACCCCAAATCTGCAATTGTACTACATAATAGTTGCTTACTGCCCCAGGAGATGGTTTTTAACCAGAGGAAGAAAACCAAGCTAATAGCCCCAATGATTGATAGCCAAGTTACCAGAATTGAATTGTATTCTATTGTGCCTTCTCTGCATTTATAACATATTATAGCCTAAGCATCAATTCCCTTAACATTAAAAACAGTTGACGATGAATAAAGAATATATGCTTTCCTTCTTAAGCACATATGCTTTTTCTCTTTGTAACTCCTCTCTGAGGCTTCCTAATGACATCTATCTACTATTGTAATGATATAATGAGCCACATTTCCCCCTGGGCTGCCTTACTCACTGGTAACAAATTAGGCATTTAGAGAGGTGCATTAACTCTTTCAGCCTATTTAGTGGCTTACTGCTCCCTGTGGCTCATTATCATAGTTGGTTCAAGTATAAGTTCTAATAAATCCCAATTAGTTTCACTCTGATCTTAGGCTTTCTGGACTGATCAGCTATCCTGTCCTAAACAAGGTCAGAAGAAGGACATTATGAGACAGTAAGGACAGCACAACACAAACCCATCCATGGGACAAGAAAATATAACTCAAAGCTGTAACTATTAACAAGGCTCAAGTGATTCAGATTTTCCTGAAGGGTACCAATATGTTCCATCAGCATGACAACCCACTGACCCCTCATCACTGAGACTTACAGCCTTCAATTGACCCTCAACACAAAGTTTAATAACCTTTGATATGTGGTATTTTTATTTAAACCTGGATTGCCACACTTTCACTATGGTATGCTTTACCCAAGGTTTACCTTCTTCCACAGCTAGATCCCCCATTCTTGTGTCTAGAGACAATTTATTTGAATGGGGCAGGATACAGAGGACAGGTAAATGTGTGTATACATGTGTGTGAATTTTCATATTTGAGCGTGCATACTACAGAATTCCCAGTAGCCAAATTTACAATTGATTGAGCTTTTGCTACATATAATCCTTTTCATGTGATTAGCTCTTTTCCCAGTATCTGAATAGGAAATTAAATATGGAGCCTTTCAGATCCATACTATGAGAACCTCTGCTCAAAAGTAGATCCAGTTAACTTTTAATTTGTAAATGCCTCATCAACCTCATCAATGCCACTACCACCACCACCAAAAATGAACTTATTCTGGATGCAAACATTCTTAGTTCTTGCTCTACTCAATAAGTACAAATATATAAATTACTTGTCGAACATTAAAATGCTATATGAATGCTAGCTATTACTATTATTATGATTATTAATTATCAATTATTATTAATGATAATAATCACATTAGTAATAACACCCATCAATCACTCATTTTTATGTGGGGAAAATAAATTGTATCATTTGTGGCCCTCTATGTGCCCCAAAGTGGCAAAGAAGTGTCAATGGATTCTTTTTATGCTCCATATTTCCCTGAGAAGAGGGTTGCATGAGGTATAGGTAATCCACCAATAGCATGTTACATAATTAAAATATTTAATTCATTCCAGAGACCCATAAAGTTAGCTGACTGTTAAATAATGGCATGACATTTCAATTAATTGTAACTTGTAGTTGAATATGGCAGGACATCAAGAAGAATTAAGAAGTTGGAGGAGGGGGAAGAAAGAGCAATGAGAGAAAGAGGAAAGATAAAGGAGCCAGATGGGGAAAATATAAAAACAAAATAATATTGATTTGAGAAAACTTCTCTGAGTGGTTTTCAGAAACCTCTATAATGCAATCTGATTACATCTCTAAAATGCAAAATCTATCTTACCATACTTCTTTTTCTCTAGTTTTAAGAATAAATGTAACTACTGCTTATTGGACAAAATTCCAGAAAATAAAATGGACACAAAAACTGCATCAATCAATCAATATTTGAACCAAAAAAAAAAGAAAGATAATATTTATGGGAGAAGGAAGAATTAAAAGTTGATATGACTTAAAGAAGTTAGAAGCCATATGAAGAGAAGTGAACTGGAAGAGAAGATAATAGCTATATCAAGCAAGTAGATAACATCAAAGAAGCCACCAATATACATGAAGAACCCTGAAGAAGATGGGGAAAAGTTATGTAACATGGCTTTGCCATGAGCGTGATGGTTTTGTGGTGGCAGAAAGTCAGAACTCTCTTCTGTCCAAAGAATCTGGAAGAAAAGGAATTAAGGCAGAAGCAAGATTAACACCCTGCATTTCACCACTTCTATGATGAGTTTAAACCCATTATTCCCTTCTCTTCTGAGTTTAGAAAGTAGAGCAAGTAAAGAAAAAAGGTATTTCATTAACCTGGTGGTACAAGAGATAGTATTCATTTTATATTTGGCTATAGAATGTGTATGAATTTTTACTACTCCATTCAGCTCCCTTGCATTTAGCTTCCAATCTACTTGAAATGTCTTTTTGTTTGTAAGATTCATGTGACTTTTTTTTATAGTCTGAGTTGATAATGCACTGATGGGGGCTTAAACCATGGTTACAGCTAGACAATAATCCACTAGACTATCCTGATACTCAGAAGTAGCAGAGGTACCAGAATCATTGGTTACCTGTGAGAATCCAGAACTGTATTTATTATTTTCTCTTTCAAATGTATTTGTTTTATCTCTCCATCTAAATTGTCATTTCTCCAAGGTAAAAACAATATATTCTCCTCTCACTGTCCTATTTACCTTCTTAGTGTTTTTCCTGCTCTCCTCTAAGTGCTTCTACCCATTTCTTTCCTTAACCTCTATATCATAGACTTTTTAAACTTCAAAGAAACTGCTCTTTCTTATATCAGGAAAAGGCAAGGGAGCTGTAAGCCTTTAATATACCTGAAATGAATTTTTTCAGCAAAATTATTCAGAAAACACTGCAATAAACAACTAAGAAAATCAATTACTTTTCAGCATACTTTTAACTGGCAAAGCCCTTTCCATTCATTATATCACTTAATGCCCATAACAACCCCATGAGACAGGTATTAGGAGTATTAATTATTATATCCTTCTTACAGATGAGAAAAAAGGATCACAAAGGTTAAAAGATTTTCCCATGATCATACAATTTGTAAGCATCAGAAGCAATGTTTTTTTTTAATTTAGCTCTTCCTAAAACAAGCTGTCTAAGAACTTATGCCATCTTTCTTCAAACAATAGATTTTTAAAAACTGTAAACTATCTCGAAAGAAAAAAACTCATTAAATTATAGAACAAGACTGACTCCCTAGCATATAGGCATAATAGAAATACCTCATTTTTGACTAAAGAAAGCTAACATCTGAAAATAGCAAATCAATAATCGATAAGTCAACAAGAATTTATTTAGTGTTTACCATTTGCCTGGCAATATGCCAGGTGCTGAGGACACAAAGAAGAAGCAAAAAGAGTCCTTTCAGTTAACTTATTTATAATATTCTAATTTATTTTTCCTAATATGTGCTTTGTGATAAAGTGCTAAAGAATGGGATAGGTGCTTTATAAATATCATCTCTTAATATTCTCACACAACTCTGGGAGGCAATTTCTATTACTGTTCCCAGTGTATAGTCAAGGAAACAGGCAAACCAAGGTTAAGTGACTTATCCAAGGAGATTCACCTAGTATATGTTTAAGCCTGTATTTGAACTCAGGTTCTCTTCTGCTGTACCTCCTAACTCCTTGGTGTCATGGTGGTGCTGAATTTTATTTATTTATTTATTTATTTTTCATTTTTGGGGGGGCAATGGGGGTCAAGTGACTTGCCCTGGGTCACACAGCTGGGAAGTGTCTGAGGCCAGATTTGAACCTAGAGACTTCCCATCTCTAGACCTGGCTCTCAATCCACTGAGCAACCCAGCTGCCCCGTGTGCTGAATTTTAAAGCAAGGGTCACACAGCTAAGTGGTGATTGAACCATAACTAGAATTTAGATCTCCCAACTCACATAATGGCACTTTTCTAGCATCTATGCTCAGCACGATACTAGGTACTTAATAATTACTTGTTGGAATACATGTCAGATTAAATGAGATGCTGGTAAAGGGGCAATATCAAGGGAAAGAATTTGAAAATGCACCATCATTTCAAGAAAATATATTCATTAAACTTTTGCCACTATTGTCTTGTAGAAGATTGGACCCATTGACATACTCATTTTCAAGTCTTGTTTAGATTTTGGTTTTGAGGCAACCTTGGATTATCAGCTTTTGAACGAATGCCAGCCACGTCAACACTGGCACATGCTCTCATACAGTTTACACCTCTTATTCCAGGTTGGAACAAATAAGCCACATTATTAAGCAGGAGATGAGGGGGAGGTTTGAATTTTCCCACCTGTGACAGTCCCCTCTGCTTCAGGCTCTTAAGCCTGAGAAACTCTGTCTGAAAAGTTCACAATTTGTTGAAGCGAAGAGAACTTTGTCTTAGACAATTCAGGTTTTCTTGGTGAAGTTTCCAGAAACTATAGAAAGGTCGGTGTTTGAAGAGTTAGCACTCTGGTTCTAAAGTCAAGAAGATGTGAATTCAAATTCAGACTTCTGTGCTTGCTTGAGTGTAAGAGATTCTGGGTAAGTCACTTAAACTCTGTCTGCTTCAGTTTCCTCAACTGTAAAATGGGGATAATAGTAATACTGCCTCCTATAGTTCTGGCGATGATGAAATGAGATAGCAAATCAGTTTAGAACCAAATAATCAACCCATTGCTTATATTATTTTATAATCACCTTTTATTTTTACAAAAGGGCTTATAGCACAGGATAGTACAGTAGCCAGTGCACAACAGCCACTTAAATGCACATTCCCTTCCATATCATGAAAAGAAAATGCAATGAAGCCTCAACATTCTACCTAGGGGTGATCCTGTACATGGCATATGTCAAACAGAAGCTAAAGAATCTGCTAAATTCCATAGTTTATGAATCTTGACCCCATAAAATGTTAAAAATAAATATGTAGAAATGAATAAAAATGTCTCCCCGTAGATGTTGTTGGATGACTGGTCAATGAGGGACCCAGCCTTTCAAGTAGGCACCCTATGTATGTTTTGCCCACTGCCAACTCACATCATGACTTGGTGAACCTCTTTCTCAGCATGTGCAACAAAAGCCTTGCCCTCCACCGTTATTGTTATGTGACTTTCCTAAATGGTAAGGAAAAGCCTTTAAACTAGTGTCTAAACCAGAGTTGACTATTTAAGCTTCTTCTCTTTTCTGATAGCATCCTTGTGGCTTTTGTGGGGGAAGAGTTTTATATAAATTTCTCTCTCTAACAGCAGCCATGTAGCCATGAACTCATGATGCTGCCGTTTTCTCTTCCTCTTTTGTGTTTCATTCTTTCCTAAGCGAGAATCTAGAGATGGAACTGTCCGAGCTACTATCTGACTAGTTTTGGAAAGTCAGACAAGCCCTTCAGATGTCTCCCCCGGAAACTAGAATAAGTTGCTACTCTAAGAGAAGTCTTTTGAGGAGTCAGATATGAGTGGCAACCTGCACGATCCAGCCCTAATTTAAGAAGGCTGAGCTGTCGAGTCCGAAGGGATGCCAGCAAAGCCACTGTATGGCCAACTTGACACAACACAACAAGGCATGGATCTAACAGTGGAGACATCATAGCCATCAAGCACATGAACAACTCTACTGTTACACCAAATCCAGAAGTCATCTTAGTGGAAGGCAAAGTTTTTTAGCTATCTTACTTTTCTCAGAAATTAAGGTGGCAGGGGGAGAATATGCCAGAGTTCAGACTTTCCAAAAAAAGCCAAGCTCTGGGAACTCAACCTACTAAAGAGAAGGTTTAGAGAGGAAGTCCAGAGTCTATATGGCCAGACACTAGTTGTTTTGTTCTTATGAAATATTCTGAACTGTTTAGTATGACATATTGTTTAAATTTCTGGGTTTTAAAACAATATTTGAGTTAAAATTCTGCTTCCAAAACTGTTGTGTGATTCTAGGAAAATTATTTATCCCTTCTCAGCCTCAGTTTCTTCATCTTAGAGAATTGTTTTGAGAGTAAAATGAGATGATATGTGTAGAGTGCTTTATAAGCTTGAAAGTTTTCTAAAAACATGATAGAGGATAGGAATATGGTCTGGATTTTTTATTTCATTAATATAAGAATATCTGAGTAAGGAAACTCCCGGTAGCAATGCAATTGGTGCCTTATATACAACTCATAATCTTAAAGTTGCTTAGAGCACAGGGTCACACAGTGAGGATGGGTCAGAGATGTAATTTGAATCCAGATATACCTATCATAAATATGAAAAATTGTCTATTCACATTCTAATTATTGTTGTTGTTGCTGCTATTGGTTATTGTTATTATTTCCATTGTAAAAGCCTCTCTGTTTAATACTAAAATTCTCTTTGTATGCTATTTGACTGTAACTAAGGGGAAACTATGATCTCACAAAAATGAAATTGCAGATAACACTAAAGTCAATGAAAATATCTATGATTGATTTAAATAGGCTTGAGCATGTTATAATGAATGAAACATGCAGAAAGCATTATAAGGACCATTATCATACACATGTATAGAATATCTGCAATAGTCTATAAATAACATATAACATATTGGGTTTTTTCTACTAAAGTTCTATTCCAGTACCTCATTGTGGCAAGATAGTGATACAAGGTTCTAGAAGATAATAACAATATATCATAAACTTAAACATGTCCTTACAATATGGAATGGCTTCAAGTTCTAGCCAAGCAAATTATAGTATTTCTATAATAACAGTGGCATGCTCTACTGGAAAGAAAGCTGGAATTTAGCAATCTGGGTTTTAATCATAATTGGCACATACTAACTATGGACAAGTCAATTAATCCCTCTGGGCTTCAATTTCCTCATTTATTAAATAGGGACAAGATATGCACTACCAACCTAACAAAGTGGTGATGTGAAAAGAACTACATAAACCTTAAAATTCTACATAAACATGTGTTTGTTGTTGCTGTCAATGCCACTAAAAATCCAACTGCATCAATTTGGGAGTATCTTTAGGTAATAACTTTTTTCAGTCTCAGAAATTCCTTGAGGCTCTCCACTAAAATGTAGAAAGGTTGTGATCTCCATCTATAATGGTAGTATGCACTCTAATGAAATCCTGGGTCTCTAAAGTATTGAATCAAAAACAGGAAGAAAAATAATGTGACCTAGCCATGCAATAGAAATGGATGAAAATAGAGAGATGGCCAATACTGAATTAATCATTGCAAAATTAGAAGTGACAGGAACCTTGGAAAGCAATTATGCCATATTGCAGCTTGTGTGAGATAAAGAGGAGAGCAAATTTCAAAGAGTTCAGAGAAAGTATAGGTAGGATCCCATAGTCAAAGATTAAGCAGAAATAGTAAATTTAAGATAGGTGAAAATTCTTAAAGAAAAAAAATAGCAACATAAATAAAAATGTATTTGATGAAGAAAGAAGCAACCTCATAAATGTAAACTGATAAAGTAAAAAAATTGTAACTCCATACATTTAAAAGTACCTCACCTCCCTCCTACTATATAAATGGAGAATGAAAGAGGAAGTTATTTTTTCCTTTTTTTCCCTATTATTACTATTTTTAAACTAATTTGAAATATGACTTAATAGAACTCAAATGATATCAGGTATTCTATCAAGCTATAATTGGGCACAAGTTCAGAAAGGGAACTATGAGACTAACACGGAGAGTCAGGTTTTTCCTGCTGGACCTTGCCATTGGCTTCACTGCCCCTTCTCCTCAATGAATGAACTGGCAGCATCAAGAAGTCACCAGAGAGCTCTGCTCTACTACAGGATACCAAATGGAAAATGTATTTGAACTAAGGAAATTGACTCTTCCTGACTCCAGGCTTAGCCCTCTAATGCTCCATCTAGAATCTAAATGATCCGAGTTAAAATCTTACCTTAGATACTTATTAGCTGTGTGACCCACGGCAAGTCACTTAACCTTATTTGCCTCAGTCTTCTCATCTGTAAAATGAGCTGGGGAAGGAATAGCAAACCACTCTAGTATTTTTCCAAGAAAACTCCAAATGGGGTTACAAAAATTTGATATCTGAAATGACTGAACCACAACATGCCTGGGACCTGTTGTTAGTCCTCTCCCTACTCCAAACCCACTTTCCAACTTCCTTTTCTATGTTAGCTTCCCCTATTCAATTCTAAGGTTCTTAGAATTTTTTGAATTTTTTTCTTTTTTCTTATTTACCACCCAGGTACTTAATATAGTACCTGGCACATACTATGCATTTAATATATGAGTATTATATTATAATGTGTAAACAGCAATGGAGCTATTTTAGTCCCATCAAGGACTAAATGAACACATCCAATTAATTTTTAAACAAAATAGGAAGGGATGGGATTAAGTACACATTTAGAAAGGTGAGTCTCTGCAAAGAGGCAAGTAAGCACTTTCTCAAGCCACTGGGGGAAGAGTAAGAAAGGCTGGGAGGTTAAGTCAGATGAAAAGAATCAGAGAAGAAGGAGCAAATGAAAGAAAAGAAATCAAATGACTTCAATTTTTCAGATCTGAAATATCAGCAAGTAAAGCTGTAAAGATGTTTGGCTTAATTATATTAGTTAGACTTTTCCCTATTAATAATTCTTCTATTCTACCTCAATTAAATAATTTGGATTTTATATATTATTTTTCCCGTAAATGTTAATATAATAGGCATTAGAGTCGGCCAATAATAAATTGGAAACTGAAGAGAATAAATTTGTACATAAAGAAAAACTCTCTAAGTAAAGATGTTTAGAAGTGAAATAAGCTTCCTCTGAAGATTGTTAGTCTTTACAGACTTCTTTATCACTAGAATTCACAATTACTCATTGGGGATATTGTAGAGGGTAGCCTTGGTCAGGTTTAAGTTTGGCTCGGTACCCTCCAAGACCTCTTCTAGCTCTGAAACTTTGTGATTCTGGTAGGTATATCATTAGTCTTATGGAATCTTCAGCTCTCTTATGACATTTTCAGTCTCTTAACTGTCACTTCAAGGACAATATCAGTTCAAAGGCAGAAGAGTCTGTATCCTTTAGGGCCAGCATCTCCTTCAAAGTGAATCCAAAAAAGCTTATTATTCTCCTTAATCATATTACAACTATTGTCTCTTTCACATCAGGGACTATCAGAGATGTTCTTACCTGATAATAGTTTGTTTTGAGGGGTTATTTTTAGTTTCTTTGGGGTGGAAAGAAAGAAATTTGTTAAAATGTGTTTTGAAGTTATTTGATGGTGTTTTGTTGCTGTTGCTGCTGTATTTTGTGTTTGTGTGTGATTCTTTTATTTTTGCAGAGCCCACATAAGAAGCAGGTCTAAAAGGAACTGAGAACCTGCTAAAATAGTTACTGGCATCCTCGATTACTTCCAGCTATGTGACAAAAAATTAGTTTTTTATAGAAATCCCAGTTCCAAAAGGAAGGAAATGCAAGAAAAATTCATCATATCAAAAAAATTTAATGTCAATTATATAAAATCTCTGCAAAATCTAGGATAATCAAAATAGATTGAGGAAAACAGCAATTTGGAGGCAAATAACAGTACATTTATATGTGTATATATATATGAGAAATTGGTCTTAGAGATTTCTTACAAAGATTCCATAAAAACTGAACAAAAAAATGTAAGAGATCAGTCTTCTTTACTGAATTCCTTAGTTCTTTCCTAATTTGTTTTAGTACTCTAACAAGGTGGTCCAGGATTTAGTGCAAAGACTAGACTTATCCTCAAGAGTATAGGTAATAGAACATCTTCTCAATTACATGAGAATAGTTTTTTTTGCAAAAAAAACAAAACAAAAAAAAAACACCTTGTAGGAGATTTCACTCCAAACTTTAAGGGCCTATTTAAAATTAACCATAGTGAAGGTACTAGGAGGGCTCTCTGGCTACTTAATTACCCAATCAGTATCTCTACACCCATCTTTTCATATGGAGAAATTCGTCACCTCTTTAATCCATGAAGCTTTGTTTCCAATGACTTGGCTTAATATGAAAAAAAGGGATTCTGTGACTAGTTAAATTGATAAGGTCCCCAATTACTGTAAAGAAATGTCATGAGGATCTTTTTCCTCTATCAGGACAATATTTTATCTTTATTCACCTGATCTTTCCTATTTTCCCCTATTATTGCTATTTTTAAAACTAATTTGAAATATGACTTAATAGAACTCAAATGATATCAGGTATTCTAACAAGCATCAAATTCCTTCTTAAACTACTTCGTAAGAGGTTTTGCTTTTAAGAGGAAAAAAATACACACACATATCTTTTAAAACATGTTGAAAATATTTTTATACAAATATATGTAGTTTCATCATCTGTTCATACATACAAACACATACTTCCTGCTATTCTAACCAGTTCATTTAGTATGTTAATATCTTTATGGAATAGGAGACCAGAATGTAAGATAATGATATAACAACAGAAAATGAAAAGATTTACATAAAAAATGACTTATGGGAAGAAAAGAGAAATGAAGGAATTTATGTTTATCTTTAAGGCAAAGGCAGCAAAGGTCGTAAAATCTGCAAAAGCCAAGTATTTTGTTTTGAAGGCAATCTGTATTTTACATTATAGATGAAATTCTCATCTCATTACTAAATTAGAAGGAAAAGAAAGATCATACCTTTAAATAGTATTGTCTTGTGTACCAAGGAATGTTGAGAGCCATTCTGTTTAAAGGGGGGGAGAATGTCCTTCAAAATGTGAGCCAAACTTTGGGAAGGAGTCCCACATCATAAAAAGATTAAATTTTATTAATCTCTCCTACTTGTATGAGTGTTGCACATACACGTTATTGAGTCTCCCTTTGAAAAAATTATTTTAGATTGAAGGTCCATTAAAATTATCATGCAAGCTGTTTGTAACAGATTTTATCCCAAGCTCAAACTAGAATGCATAATAAAAGAAATATTCTGCTGTGCATTGTAAGCTATTCTCTGAAAATCAAGGATTTAGGGTTTTAAACTGTTGTAAAATCTAATTCATCTAAGGATGTAGTTAAAGTCCATTCTAATATTATTTCTCATTTCTTGGAAAAGAAATTAAAAGTCAGAAATAATTTAAATTACTTGAATTTTCTCCCAGAAGCTGAATTTGTATATCTTCAGAACTCACAGAGCTCATTGATAGTGACTGCTTATTTTCTGTTGACAGCTTTTTAGTGAGAAAGATAGAAATCAGATTGAATTTCGACAGTGAGAAATTGAGAGCTTGTTGTGCCAGCAGGAGGCTCAGCCTCTAATTTTACCTATGTGAAACAAAGATGAAGCTAGAATATAATCTACCTGCTTTTCAAAAGCAAAACAGAAAATTTATTAGTGTAGCTGACTCTAAAGTAAGAAAAATCACATGCAGGTCCAGGTTTGTTCCTTCAGTCTGATATTAATATAACTTTTCTTATATTCAGAAGTAGATAGAGGAGATTCCAAAATTCATTACATTCTGTATTCTGAACTTTCCATTTGAACAATGAAGTCCATGGTAACCCCATCAACCTTCCTTAAAGCTAAGAAATCTGGCTTACCCTGAATATCAAAAGGTCTATAACATGCGAAATTGCATTCTCTACAAAAAATATAAATTAGACAGGATACTGTTAGTAACAACTGAGAGTACAGATACCACAGACACAAACTGTATATAAGTAATAATTCTTATAGCCTCCAAAAAAAATCTTCCTTCTAATAATACCTCATTGTGGGATGAAAGTAACCCTGGAATCTCCAAAGGCTTGTCAAAATAATACCAACTATGCTAGGTGCTACTTGGACCAGCAAAGGGGTGTATATCACTCTCCATCTTTACCTCTGCCTCTCAGTATCAGCTAAATGTCACACTGACTAGTGGCTGACCTATATTTAGAAAGACCTGACTTTGTTTTATGTTTAACTGTTTAAATTATTGTTTATTTTAACAGCTTTTTAAATTTGAAATCCAAATTCTCTCCCTTCCTTTTGCCCCTCTCCAATCCACTGAGAAAAGAAGCAATGTGATACCCGTTATATATGTAAAATCATGCAAAACCTATTTCTATATTAGCCATGACAAATAAAAAAGAAAAACAAAGTGAAAAATTATATTTTAATTTGTAATTGGAGTTTATCAATTCTCTCTCTGGAAGTGGACAGCAATTTTCCTCAAGAGTTCTTCTAAATTGTCTTAGATCATGGTATTGATCAGAGTAGCTAAGTTATACAATCAGTCATTATTACAATATTGCTCTTCCGGTATACAATGATCTCTTGGTTCTGCTCACTTCATTTTGTATCAGTTCCTTTAGGGCTACCCAGGTTTTTTGAAACTATCCCCTTCTCATTTTTTATAGCAAAATAGCATTCCATTACAATGATATGCCACAATTGTTAAGATATCTCATGCATTTCCAATTCTTTGCCACTACAAAGAGTTGATATAAACATTTTTTAAAATATAGGTCTTTTCTCTTTGTCTTTGATCTCTTTAGGGTACAGATCTAGTAGTGATATTCCTAGGTCAAAGAATATGTTGTTTTATACCCCCTTTAGGTCCAAATTATTCTCCAGAATGGTTGCTTTAGTGCACAGTTCTACCAAAAGTTCATTATTATACCTATTTGCCCATATTCTTCCAGCAATTGTCATTTCTGATAGATGTGAGGTGGTACTTCTTAGTTGTTTGTTTTTTAAACCTTACCTTCTGTCCTAGAGTCAATATTGTATATTGATTCCATGGAAGAAGAGTGACAAGGACTAGGCAATCAGGGTTAAGGGACTTGCCCAGGGTCACACAGCTAGGAAGTGTTTGAGTTCATATTTGAACCTAGGACCTCTCATCTCTAGACCTGTCTCTAAATCCACTGAGTTACCCAGCTGTCTCCCTTCTAGTTGTTTTAATTTTCATTTCTCTAATCAATAATTATTTTGAGCATTTTTTCATATGACTACATAGAGCTTTGATTTTGTCTTCTAAAAACTGATTGTTCATATCCCTTGATCATTTTTCAATTCTGTAAGGGCTGTTATTTTTACAAATTTGCCTCAGTTCTCTACATTTGAGAATTGAGACCTTTATCAGAGAAATATGATATATTTTTATCTTATTTTATTTGGGGGGTTTCTGCCACTTTTACTTCTTCTAAGGTGGTATGATAGCCTGAGGGCTTGGAGCTCTGAAAGCCTCCTCCCACTGCTGATTCAATTAACCCTTCAGATGCTGAAAGCTTAAAAACTTGTCTCAGGCTGGGGTTCAGCTTTTGATCTCATTCTGAACTTGAGCATGTCAGGGACTGATCAAATTCTAACCCCAGATTTAGGCACAAGCTTTTGGTCTCACTGTGTTCTTGATTCAATAAGCACAGAGTTGATTGCCCTGTCCTGGAGCTCTATCCTGAGCCCCTGACTAAAAGATCCAGACCACCTTGGGTCAATCAACTACCCGAAGCTGGGGTCTACGTCCTCAACACAGGCTCAGATTGAGATTCCTGGCTGCCTTCTTCTTTGAGCCCACATAGATCAGGCCACTTCAGCACAGACTGCCCTGGGCTGGGATTCTAGATTTCACCACAGATTTGAAACCTCAAGAGATGTGTGAGTTGGTTTGCACCAGTATTTGCCCAGGCAGGATCTAAGGATCTGAATGTTGGCTTGGCCTTAGATTCTAAACCTGGGGCAGTAGATGTGGAGTAAGGGTGTGTGGTTTGCTTTTGACTTGCTCTTCACTCCTTTTTATAGTCTTGCTGACAGTGCTCCCCTCTCATCACAGTGCCCCAGATGTTCTCTGCCTAACTTTCAAGTTTTTCTTTTCTTGACAATTGTTTCTGTCTGTCTCTTTGTTGGTTCTTTCACTCCTGTATTTGTTTTGTGGCCTTTTTAGAAATATTGATTGGAGGGGATTTTGATGGTGACCTTGAACTACTCTGCCATCTTGGCTCTGCCCCTGAAAGGAAGACCAGAGAAACATGATATAAAATGTTTTTATATTATTTAATTGTTTATGGTAATTAGATCTATTTTTTTTGTTTTGCTTTGGTAGACTTGACTTTGAATCCTATGTTAAAAACTTACTAGCTGAATGATCTTGGGCAAGTAACTTAACCCTATTAGTGATGTGGAACCTTTTAGAGATGGAATGCCTGGCCCCAACCCCACCCTAACCCCCAGACTGAGTGCCATGCTCCTCCCCCACACATGCTGGCTATACCCCACTCCCTCATCCCCTTACCCCACACAGGGGAGGGAGAAAGCACTCCCATTGGGCTGCTGAATGGAGAGGCAGGTGAAGTGAGGAATGTCCTCAGTGAGTGTAGAGAGGGGGAGGGGAGTGGCCTGAGTGCTCTGCTCTAGCTGCCCACTTACCCTCTATGTGTTCCCATTGGGCTGTTAGGCAGAGGGGCAGATGATATAAAAAAAAATGTCATCCGACATGGTGGAGAAGGGGGAGTGGAGCAGCTTTACCCTGGTTCCTCTGCCTTTCTAGCAATAAACTCTAGAGGTATAGGGTGGGGAGGGAGAGTGGCCAAGTGACCACAGAGAACTCTCTGTGTGCCATCTTTGGCATCCATGTCATAGGTTCGCCATCACTGCCCTATTAGAATGAAATCAATGAGAACAGCAATGATGTTTGTGTTTTTCTTTGTATCTATTGATTATCACAGAGTCTGGCACATAGTAAGCACTTTAATATACTTTAATAAATAATAAATAAAAATAAATAACAAGCTTAAATAGATAATAATGAATAAATTTAATAAACAGACTTATGGACTAATGCCCAATGACCAGCCCAACTAAACTAGGAGAGGGTTATAACTATAAGACCAAAGGAAGGCTGTTTTTGGCCATATCAACTTAAGAAGGCCATTTAGTAATTGTGAAGCTTTTAGAAGTTGAATAAGATGAGAGAATGCTAAGATATGAGGATATATAGATTCCTCAAATATAAAAATATTTTAATCTCACAGAAGATATAACAAATGTTCATGGAAAAAGTTTTTTTTTTCTACAAACCTGTCAGATACATCAAAGACATGTCAAGGTTATATTTACCTTCCAAATATTTAGCTCTGAGGTTGCTAATATTTGTGAATTTCACATTCAAACTAGAGCTAAAGATGGAGAGATAAATATATCAGAATTGTGAAGGATTTTTCATTTCCTAACATAGATTTCATAATGAAATAATCTATATCTTTAATGCCAATTTCATGTTAATGACATCTCATGGAAGAACAACTTATTGTATGTTTATAAAATAAAAAAGCAGATTATGCTGTGTTTGATGGTTTTTTTAACACTTATACAGGTAGAAAAAATATTGTAGCAATTTCACAATACAGTAGATGAATGATTTCAGTGCATAATGTTCTATTGCAAAGATATGAACAATGAAAAGAAGTAATATTGTGTGATAAGGAAGAAGATGAAAGAAACTATATAAAGATGATGAGATGAGTATAATCAGTCTACAGAAAACTGTATAATGATGAAATGATTTTGTTGAGGAATTAGCCTAATGTGTGAGGAATTTCTCATGATTCATTTATCAACCCAACACTTATTAATCACCTACTACATGTTCTGCCTTTCTATTTATGTGGAAGAGAAGAGCATAGATAACAAGAGATTATGGAAATATAATCACAAATAGATACAAAAAGCTTAAGGCAAGAAAAAGTCCCTGAATGAAGTCCAAATATTTGGGTATTCTCACTGCATATTATTGAATAGATAGGCAATTCAGCCATAGTACCTGAGTTAGCAGTGTCCAGGGCTTGCTTGGGATCATGAAGGGTATCAAATTCATCTAGAACTAGAGCTGGAAACTCTCTAAAGTATTATAAAGATCAAAACTTCCAAGAAGAAGCTCACATTTGAACAAAGTTTTAACTTTTTTGGTACTTTATATTTCAACTTCCTGATCTTCAATAAATTCACTTGCTTTTGAACTTTGACTGACAACTGACCCATCTTTCATCCTGTCCCCTTGGCAAAATTGATCCCTTACTCTCTACTTGGGAGTTCCCTAATTATTAGCATATGCCAATCTTGCCTCAGGCAGCACACATTGGATTTATATATATATATATATGTGGACACATAACTTTGCAAACTGAAAATTGTGAGTGGTGTAATTTCCTACTGGTCATTTATGTGACTGTTACACTTATCAAAAGAAGCTAAGACCTAAAAAGAAACTTAGAAATCATCTAGTCTACCCCTATCCCCTCAATTTATTGAAAAAGCTAGAAATATGAAGTGACTTGCTTAGAATCACAGAGTTGGTTAGTGCTAGAGAGACAGAGACAGGCTTGAAATCATGTTCTCCTGCTTCCTAAGTCAGAATTAACAAAAATAATTATGTACAATTAAAATGACTTCTAACAGGTTTCATTCATTCATTCAACATTTTAAGTGCAAAGACAAAAAGACACTATATTTCCTTGATTTCTCCATTTTACATACAATTTGCCTATCATGTAGACCAAGTTTAAAAAGTCAATTTGAATTCTCTGAGTTCTCTTATTTACAACTGTAACCAAGTTGGCAAAGTGCTGACCTCTGAAGGTACTACAACATCTAACAGTCTTGGAAAACCCTTTTCCGTGACATTTTTCACTATATAGGTTGTTTTCTTATATTGTTTCTTCTTTGAAAATATGACTGCCTATAAAATGTTTCCTTTCCTCATCAGGTCTAGTCCAAATTCTACTTCTTTCTTTGATTTCTCTTTTCAAATCATAAACTATTATAACTGAATGGGAACATGAAAGTACATCTCTAAGGAATAAATGTAAAGTTTTACACTTCAAATCCAAAAAAAAATCTAATTCTCAATCCTAATTTTTGGGATAAATGGTTGTTTGGTTCAAAAAAGATCTTTCGGGGCAGCTGGGTAGCTCAGTGGAGTGAGAGTCAGGCCTAGATACAGGAGGTCCTAGGTTCAAACCCGGCCTCAGCCACTTCCCAGCTGTGTGACCCTGGGCAAGTCACTTGACCCCATTGCCCACCCTTACCACTCTTCCACCTATGACACAATACACCAAAGTACAAGGGCTTTTAAAAAAAAGATCTTTCATTTTCAGTGGACTAAAGGATTAAGTCACCAATGTGAACTAAATCAACAGTGAAATAGAAATCAAGAAAGTTAAAGGATGTGATTTTAGGCTTTTTTAGAGAGGTATAGGGTGTAGAGAAATTATAATCCCACTGTACTCTGCCATAGTTGGACTAGATTTGAAGGACTGTGTTCTATTCTGGGCACCATATTTTAGGAAGGACATCCCTCACCTCAAATGAGATAAGATTTTTAAAGAACTTAGCACAATGTTTTATACACAGTAGGTTCTTAATAAATGTTTATTCCCTTCCTCATCAAAATTATTAGATTGGTAAAGATTACAAAGGGAGAAAATGACATGTTGGAGGAACTGTGGGAAAACAGGTGCATTGGTACATGTTGGTGTAGCTGAGAAAGGGTAAAATCCATCCAAAAAATACTAAATTACATACCAGATGTTATCAAATAACTAATGCTTTTTAACAGGTGTGCGTATATCTACAAAAGATCAAAGAAAGATAAAAAGGTCCTACAAAATATTTAAGAAGTTATTTTTGTGGTAGCAAAAAAAAACAAACTGAAATGTTGGGATGTTCACCATTTGAAATGGCTAAATAAGCTAAAATATATGAATATGATGAAATATTACTGTATTATAAGAAATAAATGAATAGTTTTTTTTTCCAAAAAGACAAGAAAAGACTTTCATGAACTGGTTTTATTGTTGGCTTTGTTCAGTCATTTTAGTAGTATCTGACTTTTCATAAACATATCTTGGATTTTCTTGGAAAAGTTACTGGAATTTCCTTCTCCAGCTCATTTTACAGATGAAGAAACTGGAGCCAACAGAGTTAAGTGACTTTCCCAAGATTCGACAGCTATTGTGTCTGAAGTTGAATTTGAACTTGGATCTCTGATTACAGCTCCAATGCTCTTTTCACTGTGCCTGCCAAAGGAACTGATACAGAGTAATATAAGCAGGGCATTATATACTATAACACCAATATTATAAAAATGAACAGTTTTGACGAGTTTCATAAATTGATGAATAATAAAATAAGCAGAACCAACTTTTGGGACAAAAATCCACTATTTGACAAAAACTGCTGGGAAAATTGGAAAACAATATGGAAGAGATTAGGTTTAGATCAACATCTCATACCCTACACCAAGATAAATTCAGAATGGGTAAATGACTTGTATATAAAGACAGAAACTATAAGTAAATTAGGTGAACACAAAATAGTGTACTTGTCAGATCTCTAGGAAAGGAAAGATTTTAAAATCAAGCAAGAATTAGAAAAAAATTACAAAACGTAAAACAAATAATTTTGATTACATTAAATTAAAAGGTTTTCATGCAAACAAAAACAATGCAACCAAAATCAGAAGAGAAACAACAAACTGGGAAAAAATCTTTATAACAAAAGCTCTGACAAAGGTCTAATTACTCAAATATACAAGGAGCTAAATCAATTGTACAAAAAATCAAGTCATTCTCCAATTCATTAATGGGAAAGGGACATGAATAGGCAATTTTCAGATAAAGAAATCAAAACTATCAATTTTCAGATAAAGAAATCAACAGGAGAAAGTGTTCTAAATCTCTAATAATTAGAGAAATGCAAGTCAAAACAACTCTGAGGTATCACCTCACACCTAACAGATTGGCTAAAATGACAGAAGGGGAGAGTAATGAATGTTGGAAGGGATGTGGCAAAATTGGGATATTAATGCATTGCTGGTGGAGTTGTGAACTGATTCAACCATTCTGGATGGCAATTTGGAACTATGCCCAAAGAGAACCAGAACAATTTTTAAATAACAATACGACAAGCAAATTCCGAAGCTATGATAACTATAATTTGCATAGAAGCTGTATTGAGACCAATTAATCAAATGAGTAAGTGACAGTGCCAAATGTTGCATCAAAGATCAAAGATAGGAGTTGTGAAAATTATTTTGGAAAAGGTAGAAGACTCTAGACTCAAATGTCCTGGTAGAGAGATTTCTAAGCCATAGAAATGTCTAATTCTCTGAGGAAAGAAGAAAGGGATAGAGAAGGGGAGATTATACTAAAATTTTTCAAAGAATTAATGACTTGATTCACATTTATTTTTGTATTTTAGAAAAATAGTATGCTAAGTCATGGTATGAAACTGTGGCATATTTGAGAGCACAATAAAATAAATTGTCAGAAATAGAAGATATAAAATTTGGAAGAGACCTCAGAGATCATCTAGTCCAATCTATAATTATGTTGTGTTAATTAGATTCTAAGACGAGACTGGCTCTGATGCCTGGGGAAGAAAACAGTACCCTCTCCTAGGTGGTGTCTTAGGCTCAGGACAAATTTAGTTTAATCTCCTTTATGTAATAACTTCATATCTCTAGTCACTAAAGATCATCCCCACTGATAACCATTAGGCCAAACAGAATCTTCAGTCATCCAAGGAGGATCCAATTCCCTTTAATAGACTACCCTGGCTAAGGAATAAAACTGAAATAATTTATTTTAATTACTTATTTAACTCTTCATTTCTTTATTTTGAAACTAGATTTCCGTATTTTACCCGGTCTAAAAGATCAATGATGATCACAGGTCCACTCATACTATTAATCATACAATTGTTTTAAAATGTTCCCCTTCAAACCTGGCTTGGTTCAGCTCTCCACAAGCATCATGATGGCACCCCATTTCATCCTCCTGGGAGCTCAGAATATTGGTGCTGGACTTAAGTGTAGACATTCAATGAACTAAGCTCACTGCAGTTCATCAATACCACCTGCAGCACCGTATCACCATACTAAGCTAAAATAATTCATTTTAGAAACAATTTCAGCACTAAACAATTTAAATGAAAAATTAGCTTGTCCTCAGTTAAACAGGCAATTCAGTTGAATTAAAGATTGTCCCATCCTCCCCATTTTGTTGGGTAAGTTCAGCTCATTTTCTTCCTTCATAAAATCCCACTGTGAAAGGGGAAGAGATGCTCTGCACACATGCTGTTCTTAGACACACAGTGCCTGGGTACATTGGGATGGGGACATTTATGAGCATCTCTTTTTCAAAGCAATGATTTGAAGTAATTTTTAAAGTTTCTCTCTCAGTTTTCAAGACCAGAAGAATTTGTCCTTAGGGGAACTTTTAGTGCAGGTGAGGAGGAAATATTCTCATTTGAATTCTTTCTCCATTTTATCTGGGCCTATGCTTAAAAAAAATGAAAAAAATTGTGACTAAACATGAATTATTCCTGTGATTTAATATTTATCTTACTTATTCTCACTTTTAGAATCCCCATTTGATTTCAATAAGCTTGGTACATTTGCCGAATTGGCTTATACAAAAGGCAGGCATGTTCCTCTGCCAGGTTTTCCCATGTCCTCACACCTCTACTTTTAATTAAAATACTGACAACTAGGGATAAGGGAACCAAAATATGAAGGTAATTATGTACAGAAAAACATATTTCACCAGAGCATAATCTATTAGCACTTTCCGGGCTATCTAATCATCTGACAGGCTTAAAGGAAAGAATGATGGGAATTTCAAATAATTTTTTGTTCCTAGGGGAGCGTGGGATGGGAGTAAAGAGGGGGGAACAGCCTCACGCTTTGTAAAGTAAAGAAACCAAAACCACAATGCAATACGTGAAGAATAGATCATTTGATCCCAAAATTCTGCTGCTCAAAGAAATCATAGTGGTCACCCAGACCATTCTATACCTCTAGTATGAAACTTTCCCAAGTAGTTGTTCTACTTATCCTTGAATGAACACAACTCCCACGAGGTAGACTGTTATATTTTTGGAAACTTCTAATTGTTGAAATGTTTTTCCTTACATTGAAACAAAATTGTTCCTCTTCGTAAAGGTTCACATACTTAACATCTCCAAGCTAATGACTCGCAACTCTATAATATATCTAGCTCAAATCTCCCTCCTGAACTCCAGTCAAATAGCACAAACCATCTACAAGATATTTCAAATAGGCATTTGAAACTCACCATGTCCAAAACAAACTTATTTTTCCATTCTTCTCTCTCCCCCTCCACTCACATTTTCCAAACTTTCCTATTTCTTTCAAGAACATTCCCATCCTTTTGATCAACCAGATAATGAAACCTTAATATTGTTCTCAACTCCTAATGTGTATTCACCTTTCACGTCCAATCAATTGCCAAAACGTGTCATATTAACCTCCATAAAATTTATTGCACATATCCGCTCCTCCTCAGCACATAGATGGCTTGGTGGATAAATCTCTGGTTGTGGAATCAGGAAGTCTGAAGTTGAAATCTGATCTCAGATTCTTACTAGCTGAGTGACTCTGGGCAGGTCATTTAAGCTTATTTACCTCAGTTTCCTCATCTGTAAAATGAACTGGGAAAGGAAATGGAAAACTACTCTTGTATTTTTTGCCAAGAAATTCAAAAAGGGATCAAGAAGAGTAGAACAAAACTGAAAAGAAAAACAACAACCAAAATCTCTTGCCCACTCTCCCATGGGGCTACCACTATAGTTCAAATGCTCATAACCTATTACAAATAGGAGGTGATAATTTCCTAATTGGATACCAAGTCTTAAGTCCTGATTTCAATGTATCCTTCACACACTGGTGTCATTCCACTACTCAATAAACTGCAAGTGACCTATAGGGTCACATATAAAATCCTCTGTTTCACATTTTATTAAATTATTATTAAATAAAAAATTAAAAAATTAAAGCCTTTTACAATCTGACCCATCTTCCCTTTTGTTACACTAGGGTGGTTAAATTAAGCTCTCACTAAGTGGGATAAAATGGAGAGTTAACTGACTAACACACACTAAGCTGGGGGATAATGATAACAGATAGATGAACAAAACCAGGGGAAAGAGCTTTACTTCACAGTGGGTTTTTACTGTCAATAAAGATATCTGGGAAAGGAGAAGATACAAGGAAGGTCTGTATAACGGGATTGTATTAATAAAACTAGGACAGGAAGTGAAGAGAAGAAGGAGAAACTACCACCTAATTCTAAAAATTAACTGTCAGGGGATGGAGGGATGGAGGGATGGAGATGGCTACTCTACTCACTAAAACTAGAGCAGACAGCCTAGGGTAAGGACTGGCTGGTCAGGGTTAAGGGTATCTCACAAAGCTGTCCTTTGGCTATTATCTAGATGTCTCAGCTTGTCCCAGGAACACAGGTTAAACAGCAAGATAATCCAATTGGGAAGTGAGGGAGATGGGATTTTCTGTGTATGTCCGCCAACACAGAAATTCCTTTCTCAACCTGTACCTTCAAGGTCTTGATAGAAGATCTTGAATTTCGGTGTCCAAGGCACAACTCCAAAGTCCTGAGATCCCAAACACCACACACAGGCTCACCAGACAGCTGCTTACCCAGTCCACAACCACCAACCACCAACTGCCTAATGCAGAGTCTCTGCGTCAAAGTGTCCCCTCTGGCAGAATTCCCAATTTGGAATTCCCTGCTCCTGCCAGCTTGCCTGGCAAAGTCTGCTCTTTGCTAACTTAATCTTAATCTATATTTTCTCTATAACACTTTCCAGACTTATGTTTTAATCCTCTAAACCTACTCCTTGGTCTAAACAAGTTGGCTTTCATGATATTCCTTATATTTGTTGTTAAAATGTTTCAATCACATCTACTTCTTTGTGACCCTGTATGGGGTTTTCTGGTAGATATTCGAATGGTTTGTCTTTCCTTCCTCAACTTATTTTACAGCTAAGGAACTGAGGTTAACAGTGATTTATCCATGGTCACACAATAAGTGTTTGAGACCAGATTTTGAACTCCTGAATCCATGTCTTTACACTGTCTACTAATCCTGAAATGTACTCTCTCGTGACCTCCAATTAGAATTTTTAGCTCCATCAAGGTTTATTTCAATGACCACCTTAGAATTTTCTAATTCATTCCCCCCACACCCAAATTTCTTTTTTTTCTAAATTTATGTTGTATTGGTTTTGTATACACTTTTATATTTACATTGTATCTTCCTTTACTTTTGTATTTTATATTCAGTGCCTAGCATAATGCCCATCACATAGTGGGCACCTAATAAATGCTTGTTGGTAGATTGACTTGCATACATGTTTCCTAATTCTTCCATGTAGCCCAAGTCAAAAATAATCTAGTCTATTTTCCACACATAGACCTTCAAATAGATTTAAGGCAATTATCATGCCCCACCCACCCAAACTTCCTTTCTTTTGACTAAAACCCTTAGTGATTTCAAACTATATTCTCATGGTTAAGTTTTTAAGGCTCTTTATCATGGTAGTAACCCTGTATGCTTCAGTTGGATTTTAAATACACTGGACCATCAACATTTGCAAAAAATATGTGGAGTCTTTGCTCCAAAATATAGTCCAAGTCTGGCAATAGAAGCTCCTGCAACTGGTGCTTATTAATTAGTTGTTCAATTAATTACCTAATGAAAGAATAAATTTTTAAATTTCTAAAATTTTAAATTTTATTAAATTAAACTAATTTTATATATAATTAATAATAAGGAGTTAAGTAAATTAAGTTTAAATTAAAAATTTAAATTAGATTTTTAAATACTGCCATATCCTATTCAAATTATGTAGGTTGACACATACACATAAAATAACATATTTCACCGAAAGATTTGTATATACAGAAGAAGCAAAAAACACATTTCATTACTACATAACCTACTGACATTTTGGGGTTACCTCATGATCTGAAAGGAAGTCATTAACATCTTTAGATACAGGAAAATGTGTTGTATCACTTTGTGCATTACACTTGAACCCGTTAAAAATATTATAAAGTGCTCTAGCCTATTAATTGTAATTAATATATCTATAAATGGGATCTTGGAATCAGGAAGGATGACTGTTGTCCAACCTTACCCTCTAGATAGCAATGGCAGTATGGAAAGAGAGTCGGATTTGGAGTCAAAGTATTTATGCTATTTAATATCTGAATAATTTTCACAAGTTATTTAAACCCTCTAAAACTCATTTTCCTCATCTATAAATTGGTCTAAATGATTGCTAAGGTTCCTTCCAATTAACAATCCTAGTACCATAAATCTAGTCCTGGAATAGACCTCAGAGACTACCTATTTCAATACCACCATTTTACAGATGAGGAAACTAAGGCACAGAGATGTTAAGTGATTTGTTCAAGTTCATACAGATAGTAAAATCAGTCTTAGATTTAAACCCAGGTCATGATTTTCAAAGCCAATGTTCTTTCAACTATCTAAAACCTTATGACTCTTCACATATTACTTAACAGGTAAAAAATCTAATTTTTAAAATTTTAAAATTTTAATTTAATTTAATTTAATTTAATTTGATTTGATTTGATTCACCCACATGGAATGGAGAAGCAGCCTTTGTCGGTTTCAAACTGAAATGTCATGAAGTTCTTCTTCATACTGAGCTAAAATCTGGTTCCCTGTAGTTTTCATCCATTAGTTTAAATTTGTCATCTGAGCTACATAAAAATCTTGCAAACTTTCCCCTATGGCAACCCTTCAGATAACTGAATACAGCCATCTTATTCCCAGTAATAATCTCTTATCAAGGTCATGCACAGCCAAATCTCTCATTTTGCCTCATGCAGTATTTTCATGTGCCCCTTCTCCTAGAAACACTTCATTTTCTCAATATCCTTCAAAAATATGATCCCAAGAACTGGATACAATACTCTAGATATGGTCAGAATAGAGCAAAGGACATCATCTCCATTAATCTGGGCACCCCTTTATTATAAATGCAGTCAAACAATTACATTGACATTTTACAAAAAACTGTTCTTTCGCTGAAGGTATGATCATCATAAATCTTTTAATTATTTTTCCCCATAAAATGCTTCCAAGGGTTTCACAGAGTTGTTTCTATAGACTGCACAAACAAAACCAATGGAGCTAAAATTAGAAAAGAAGAAAGAGACTGGGAGGGAAAAACTTGTGAAAAAAATTTTCTCTTATATTGATAAAGACTAACAAGAGACTTTCCTGATGCTATGCAATTTATTCTATACAGACTAAGAACATAATTGATATCCAACTTATGTACTAGTATGGTTTCCTTCCCTTTTTCAAAATGCCTTTCTCTTGTATGATGATAAATCCAACAGAAAATAGTTCCACAAAACACAAAACCCATTATTAATACTAGAAAACATAGAAAGAGAACTTTCCACAAAATAAAAAAAATGTATACAAAACCAATGTCTGTAATCATCTGTAATGAAGCAAAGCTAGAAGTCTTTCCAATAAGATCAGTAGTGAATCAAAGATCCCCATTATCAACATTGTTTTTCAAGAGAAATGCATTTAAAAAACTCTCAACAATCAAAAACTTTGGGGAGTCTTCTTGCCAAAACATACACAGGAACTATATGAATACAATTTTTAAAACATTCTTCATACAGACAAATCTAAACAATTAGAGAAATATTAATAGCTCATGGGAAAATCAAACAAATTATTTTAGGTAATTTACTTTTTGGCCCCTTGCCAATTAAACTACCAAATAATTATTTTACAGAGCTAGGAAAATGCTAATAAAATTCATATGGAGGGACAAAAAGTCAAAAATTCCAAATTAATCAATAAAAACCTGAAATAAGAAGTAGCTCGATAAAATCTCATTATGCTATATAAAATTGAAATTATCCAAAATGATTTTGTCTTTGGTAGAAAAATAAGGAAATTGATCAGAGGTCTAGATTAGGTAAACAAGTACACAGTCTATAGAAGCAAAAGAGCACAGTAATCTAGGGTTTGAGAAACCCAAAGATTTTAGCTTTAGGAGCAAGAACTTCAACAAATATATATTGAGCTTAGATGGTACATCAAGTTTCTGCAAACATCTTTCCAATTTTCCCTATAAGAATAACTCATAATAAATGAATCTGTGATAACAAATTTGTCATAAAAAATTCTCCTATTTCCTGTTTCCCTTCTAATTTTGGCTGAATTACCTTTGTATGTGCAAAATCTTTTTAATTTCATGTAATTAAAATTATTGATTTTACTTCCCATCACTGTCTCTATTTCTTCTTTTGTCATAAATTCCTCCCTTACCCATTGATCTTACTGCTACATTTTTTCAGTACTCTCCTAATTTACTTATATTACTATTTATGTCTAAATAACATATCTAATGTATTTATTTTGATTTTTTTTCATTTTTAGTTACATATATAAACAATTTTGACCTTTTTTTGACATTATAAAGTGAAAATTTTCTCCCTCCTTCCTTCCTCCGTTTCCTGAAGTAGTAAATGATCTAATTTACATTATACCCATACTTTCATGTAATACGTAGGGGACTTTTTGGGGGGCTTTGGCTTTGGCTCAAGCATGGTAGGCTGCTGGGTCTTGGGAGCTTTGCTTTGAAGAAAGCCCTTTCTCTCTCATTCTGTTGTTATTAAATCTTATAAAATATGATACTAAAAGTATTGTATATTCATATTCATTTTTAGTCTTACACAGACCCAGTAGTGGTATTGCTAGGTCAAAAGGTTTGCATAGTTTTGTGCCTTTTTAAGCCTGGTTGCAAATTGCTCTACAGAATAGTTATATCAGTTCACAGTTCCACCAAATGTATATTAGTGTCCCAATTTTCCCACACCCCCTCTCACATTTGTCATTATCCTTTATTTCATTTTAGCAGATATGGTAGGTATGAGATGGTATCTCAGAGTTATTTGCACATATCTAAATAATAATTATTTAGAATGTTTTTTCATTTAACTGTGGATGATTTTAATCACTTCCTTTGAGAACTGTCTGTTCGTATCCTTTGATAATTTTTCAATTCGGGAATTTGTGTTCTTGTATATTTGACTTAGCTCTCTATATAGTTGAGAAATGAAGTTTTTGTCAGAAATATTTGCTAAAATTTTTTTTCCAATTTTTCATTTCCCTTCTATTATTGGTTGAATTGGTTTTCTTGTCCATTTTTAATTTAATGCAATTAAAATTATTTATTTTTTTAAACCCTTACCTTCTGTCTTAGAGTCAATACTGTGTATTGGCTCCAAGGCAAAAGAGTGGTAAGGGGTAGGCAATGGGGGTCAAGTGACTTGCCCAGGGTCACACAGCTGGGATGTGCCTGAGGTCAGATTTGAACCTATTCATTTCATTTTTCATAAAGTTCTCTATGTCTTGTTTGTTCATAACTCCTTCCCTTATCCCTAAGTCTGACAAGTAATTTTTTCTGTGTTCCTTTAATTTGTTTAAGAAGTTATCATTTATTTCTAAATCAGCTATCCATTTTGAATGTATCTTGGTGTGTGGTATAATATGGTGGTCCCTGCCTAATCTCTGCCATGCTACTTTCTAGGTTTCCCAGCAGTTTTTGTAAAATAGTAAGCTCTTTCCCCAAATGTTTGGATCTTTGGATTTATTGAACACTACATTGCTATATACATTAACCTCTTTGTATTGATTACCTAATCTATTCCAGTGAATGACAACTCTATTTCTTAATCAGTACCAGATTGTTTTGATAATTATCACTTTATAGAAGAGTTTGAAATCTGGTATAGCTAGGTCTCCATCCTTCGTATTTTTTAAATTGATTCCTTGGATATTCTTGGCCTTTTGTTCTTCCAGATGAACTTTGTTATTTCTTCTAGTTCTATGTATTAATTTTGAGGTTGTTTGATTGATATGGCACTGAATAAATAAATAAATTTAGGTATGATTATAATTTTCACTATATTCGCTTAGACTATCCATTAGCAATTAAATTTTTTCCATTTGTTTAGGACTTATAATGTTTGTGTGAAAAATATCTTGTAATTTGTTCATATAGTTGCTGGATTTGTTTTGGTGGTTATACTCACACATATATTATATTGTTTAGAGTTATTTTGAGTGGAATTTCATTTTTCATCTTTTGCTATTTGATTTTGTTCGTAATCAATAAGATTTATGTGGATTTATTTTGTATCTGGTGACTTTGCTGATGTTGCTAATTATTTCTATTAGTTCTTTGTTTGATTCTCTAGGATTTTCTAGGTATAACATCCTATCATCTGCAGAGGGTGATAACCTTGTTTCTTTATTGCCTATTCTAATTCCTTATAATATCTTTATTTTCTTATTGGTATAGTGAGAATTTCTAGTACAATATTAAATAATAGTAGTGATAATGGCCATCCTTGCTTTACTCCTGACCTTACTGGAAAGGGTCTTAATCTATCCCTGTTACACATAATGCATGCAGATAGTTTTAGATGTAATTTCCCTCCTTAAGGAAGGTTCCCTTTATTGCAATGTTTTCTAATACTTTTTCTGAGGAATGGGTGATGTATTTAATCAAATGCTTTTTCTCTATCTATAATCATGTGATGTCTATTGGATTTTATTGATATGGTTATTTTTTCTGATATTGAACCACCCCTGAATTCCTGGTATAAAACCCACCTTATTGTGGTGTATTATTCTTGTGATAAAAGGTTGTAATATCCTTGCCAGTGTTTTATTTAAATTTTTTGCATCAAAGTTCCTTATAGGGAATGGTCTATAGTTTCTGTTTTACCTCTTACAGATTTGGGTATCAGTGCCATATCCATTTCATAAAAAGGATTGGAAAAAATTCCCCCCTCATCTATTTTTCTAAATATGGTATTGGAATTAGTTGTTCTTTTAATGTTTGGTAAAATTCATTTGTAAATCCATTTGGCCCTGGTGCCTTTCTCTTAGGGAGTTCTTTAATGGTTTGCTCAATTTCTTTTTTCTGTAATGAGGTTCTTTCAGTATTCTACTTCCTCTTTTGTTAAGCTAGGTTGCTTATATTTTTGTAAGTAATCATCTATTTCACTTAGGTTGTCAGATTTATTGGCATATAATTAGTGAAAATAACATTTAATAATTAATTTCTTCTTCATTGGATGTGATTTTACCTTTTTCATTTTTGATACTGGATATTTGGTTTTATTTTTTCACCAATTCGATCAATGGTTTATCTATTTTATTTATTTTTTCATAAAACCAACTCTTTTAAATTATTTATTAGTTCAATGTTTTTTTTTATTTCAATGTTATTAATCTCTCCCTTGATTTTCAGGATTTCCTATCTGGTGCTTGAATTTTTTAAATTTTTTTTCCTAGGTTTTTTTGGTTGTTTTTTTTTTGTTTTTTTTTTTTTTTAGTTGCATGCCAAATTCATTGATTGCTTGTTTCTCTCTTTTACTGATATATGCATGTAGAGACATAAAATATCCCCTAAGTACTGCTTTGGCTGTATTCCACAAATCACTATTTTCTTATTATCATTATCTTTAATGAAATTACTCAATATTTCTATGATTTGTTCTTTGACCCATTCCTTCTTTATGATTTGATTATTTAATTTCCAACTAATTTTAATATACTACAGCCCTTTATTAAGTCATATCTATTGCATTATGTTCTGAATGCAGTGAATTTAAAATTTTCTGCTTTTGGTTGTGAAGTCCTAATGTACTGATACACGGTCAGTTTTTGTGAAAGTAGCATTTATAGCTGAGAAAAAGATATGCTCCTCTCTACTGCTATTCAGTTTTTTTCTAAAGGTTAACATATCCAACTTTTCTTAAAGACTTTTCCTCTCCTTCAGTTTTTTCTTATTTATTTTATGGTTATATTTATCTAGTTCTGAGAGGGACAAGTAAGTTCTCATACCACTTAGGTTTTACTGTGCAATTTCTCCTGTAATTAATTTAACTTTTCCTCTAAGAATTTAAATGCTATACCATTTGGTGTATACATGTTTAAAGACTGATATTATTTCACTGTTTGGGTGCCTTATAGCAACATTTAGTTTCCCCCTGTCACTCTTTTAATTAAGGGTTTTATTTATTTGTTTGTTTGTTTTGCTTTGTCTGAGCTCATGACTGTTCTTCCTGCCTTTTTTTAATTCGGCTTAAGCATAATAAAAGAATAATAGCCCTTATTTTAACTCTATCTGTGCCTGTTTGTTTCAAGTGCATTTCTTTTAAACAACATATTGTTGGAATCTAGTTTCTTATCTGTTCTGCTATACATTTCTGTTGTTTTTTATTCATTCTATTCATGTACATAGTAATGAAAACTAATTTCATCCTATATTACTATAATCTATTCTATTTTCTTTGCTTTATCCTTGTCTGTATTTTAAAATCCTGTTCCTCCTCTAAATTCTGTCTCACTTTTTATCCCTGACTTCTTTCTCCTACTCTTCCTTTTATCACCCATCCCTTTACCTTGTGCCCTTTTTCTTCCCTTTTCTATGCTGTAGGATAGATTTCTATTGCCAACTGAGAATATATATATATATCCTCTATCTTCAGGCAGCACCATGAGAAAATACCAGATATGCAGATATGAAGTCAGAGGAATCTGGGGATCAACCCCTTCCTCTTATGTATTATCTATGAGAACTGAGGCAAATTACTTAATCTTTTTTGCATGCCTCAGTTATGTCATCTGTGAAATGAAAAGAATGAATTAGGTGAGCTCTAAGAACTCTTCCAATTCTAAATATATAATGCTATGAATTTTGTTAAGCCAAACTTCCAAATATATTATGATTGTACTTATGCTGAGTTTCCTATTTGCATAAGGATTTATATGAGAAACACTAATGAACATTCCAATCACTGGTATATTGCACTAAATCAGCATGAATCAAAATGTCTTGATCGACTTTGTACCCTTGAGGTATAATGTAAATGGCAAAGAAAAGAAACTTCATTTTGTCACATTCTCTTCAAATATCAAGTTGTATTAAAGAAAACATTTTTTGTCAAACACAGTTAGAAGTAGGAAAAATGAGTGACATCTTGATATCTTTTCTTTGATAAGCCTTCTCCCTAGGCAGTTTTCAATGTACTTTTAGAAATGACCTTCAATTTGTCTTACACCAAATGAATCTGTGACTAAGGAATGACAAAACCTTATTGAAAAGATATACTTCTTGATCGAGCTTCACAAAAATACTGTCAAAAGAAAAGAAGTCTCATGGTTTTTTGGAGAACCCTGGCATACACAGGACAGGTATACTGGTAGGCAAAACTGATGAGAAAGCTCTCAGGATATGTAATCCTGAGTTACAAATAGGATTGATGTAGTTTGACTATAATTTAATATCTCAAAGGAAAAAGGCAACATGGTAACATAAAAAACTGTCATCAAAACCTAAAATATCTGGTTTCAAGTCCTACTTTTGTCATATATTGACTATTCTACTCTTAACAAGTTAATTCACCTTTTCATACTTGAGGCAATCCTCTAAGACTATAATTTGTGGAGACCATACCAATTTGAATGGACATGAAGTTTCCTCACCCAGTTCTTCCCTCTATCAATGAAATCAAAAGTCTATTCTCTGTTCCTTTGCCTACTCCTACTTTGATAGGATTTGTAATCACTTCAGGATATGTCCTCTTCCACTGACAGACTGCAAGTCATGGAAATAGTTTCCTATCCTCAGATTCTTGTTTCTGCTATTCTGTTCATCTCTACATAGCATCAAGCAATTTTATGAGTTGGTAGAGTTTCTCCACCGCAAGAGATTCACAAACCCCTGAGATTCTAAAAAGATTCAGCAGGTTAACTTGAGCTTCATGGTACTAAAGATATTAAAGCGTACATGCTTCTAGAAACTCTGGGATTAGTAGCCCTCGTCTCTCTCCTGAATTCCTGACCTGAATCACTAACTGCCTACTGCATGCTTCCACTTGTTTATTCCATCAGCATCTCAAACTTCAATGTACAAAACTAAAATCATTAGCTTCTCCTATAAATCTATTCATTCTTCAACCTACTTAATTTTTGTTAAGGACACATCTTTCTAATCCTTCAATTTCATAACTAGCATAATCCTCAACTCTTCCCTCTCCCTCAAGTCCCATATCTAATCAATGATCAAGTTATGTCAATTCTGTTTCCACAAAGTCTCTCCTATATTAATTTCTAAAATAGTTCAGGGTCTTATTATATTTTACCTAGCCTACCAAATGACCTCTTAATTGATCTTACTAAATGTAGGCTCTTCCCTGTCCTAACGATATTACACACATCTACCAAGCTTATATTTCTAAGGAAAATATATGATCTTGTCATTTCATAGTCCCAAAATCTTCAAGGGCTTAATAAAATAGATCATTGGACTAAATTTAATAAGAAGGTTTTCAAGTGATAAAAAAGGTGTAATCATATACTTGGGTAGCACAAAATCAGGTCCAAAATCAGAATAAGATGGAGGATACCTGGTTTAAAAACAAGTTGTTCTAAAAATTTGGGGGGATTTTAGTGGACTAAAACCTCAGTGTGATTTGGCAGCCAAAAAAGTTAATTCCATGTTGTGCTTTATGAGAGTTTCTAAGAATAGGAAAGTGATGAAACCATTATCCTCTGCCATCCTCAGATCTGATCTAGAGTGGAGTGATCATTTTAGATGCTATGGTTTAAGAAGGATTCCTAGCATTTCACATTTTGAAGAGTATCCAAAGGAGAGCAATAAGGATGATTAAGAGTGTTGAGTTCATGTCTTGTGAGGTCTAGTTGAAAAAATAACTGGGTACGAAGAGAAGATTCCAGAATGACATGATAGCTGTTTATAGGTATTTGAAAAGATGTCATATGAATAAAGGATTGAATCAGTTTTCTTTGGCCCCACAGGGCAGAACCAGGAGCAATAGGCAGATAGAAATTGCAAAGCAAATGTTTGGTGGTGAGAAAACTTTGCAACAATTTGAATTTTGCAGAAGTGGAATGGATTACTTCCAGAAGTAATTAGTTCACCCTTCTTGGAAGACTTCCAGCAAGAGGCCAGAGGACCATTTGTCTGGTATGTTATAGCAGAGATGACTTTCATTTATAAATTGTATTAGATAACTATTAATATTCCTTCGAATCCGGAAATTCTGTGATTTTGTAATATTGCCTCTAAGCTAAAATAGTAACACCTTAGTTTGACATTTAAAGCCCTTCACAATGTTTTCTACTTACCTTTCCAAGCTTATTTATATTACTTTCCTTCATACACTTTAATTTCCACCCAAGCAGACCTACTATCTGTTGCCTGAGTTGAATATTTATCTTCTGCCTTTGCCTGGTGGGAGAAACTGTCCCTAATGCTTGGAATGATCTCTGCCTCATTTCTATATCTTAGAATCCCTAGCTTCCTTCTAGGTCCAGCTCAGGCTTCCTCTCATAAAAATTCTAGTCTAATTTTTCGATCCAGTAGTGCTTTTTCCTCCCACAGGCTATCTTGTATTTAATAACATGTGACCATGTTGCATTCAAGAACCCCCCCACTCCTAACCCCTAAATAAAATGTAAGCTTCTTGGAGTCTCAAACTGTTTCATATTTGTCACTGCATTCCTAGCATTTGGCATGGTCTTACACCTAATAGGTACTTAAAGGTTGATTAAACTAAAAGGAATTGAACCCAAAACATTGGAAAACTTCCACTGGTTCTTTTAGTAACTGCTAATGTTACGTTTGTTAATGTAATGTTGTTGCAAACAGTTTGGCTGAATGCTCAGAGCAACCCCCAAAGGATAGAGAAATATATTTACAGAGATATTCCCAGAGCACTTATTGCTCAGTAGGTATTTTCTATTAGTAAATTTCCATCTTGAAAATCAATCTTTTTAACTCTCTGCTAGTGATATCATGTGGGAATATTTTCCCTGCTTATTGAAATACCATAAGAAATTCTCTCATTTTGCCCTTTACCCCTACTTCATGATGCCACAGTTTCTTGCCCTGTGGGCTCTACTTTTATATTTAAGTTTTATAAAGTGAGATTTGAGAGGTATGTACCAGATGGTTTTACTTTGAGATGTTACTGTCTGATTACTGGCATATACAAATCTCGACTTCCCTTTGGATTTCATAGAAAAGAATCACTAGATTTTCATAAAGGCAGCAAATGCTCTAGAGCTACCATTCCAATCCCCATTCAAACTGGCATTCTGAGTTTCCAGAGCAAACCTGCTACATCTCCCCTTCAGGAACTGTGGGTAACCCTGGTGTGAGTGATTTTTTTCTAGTTCTATGGCTCAAGAGCATATGATTCTTCACATGATTATCAGTTGATAGCAGTTAATCAGTCAGATTTAATTGCCTTTTAGAAAATGTGATTTACTAAAGTGGGACAATACAAATAATTGGTACAAAATATCCCCTCCAAGAGTCTGTGACACATCCCTTCAGAAGTATATGCATCGTCTCTGAGAAAGTGGCATCAACTTAAACTGGGAGTCTTTTTGCTAGAGTCTTCGAAATGTTCTTGTTAGCTATACTGGAGCTCATTAGGACTCTGTAGTGCCTTAATTCTGCTTTCTTCATTTCATCCACTTTGGCTTTGGCTCTTCATGCAGATTGTCATCATACGTTCTAGAGATTCTGCCAAGACATCACTGGGAAGAAAGGGGCACAAAAACTCTAAAAACCCTTCCAGCTCCCAACGACTTCCTCTGGCAAGGAGAGATGAGGAGAACAAGGTTACGTCTGAGGCATTCTCTTCTCCTGTCCTGGACCAACAACAAGAGATTCTTCTCAAAGGTATGCCTGGAACCTTATCTTCTAATATCATTCATCTAAATCTTTGACTCTATTTTGATGCTTTTATATAACCCCCAAAGGTCCTGGTCAAGCCCCTTGACCATTCCGAAGAGGATTCTTGTTGTATATAGGGAGAGGCCCAGGCCATACTTGCAACTAATTAATAATTGGAATATATTCTCAACTGATAAAATTACTGGGTCTACTTAGAGACAAATAGGTTCATAGAAATCAATTATGAACTTGCCAGAAGCAACAAAGAGTGCTGAATTTAGAATTAGAAAGACCAGCATTCTAGGTCTGTCTCCAAAAGTTATTGGCTCTGGGATCCTAGGCAAGGCATTTTCTACCATTGTCCCTGGTGAGTATCTAAAATCTAAGTTTCTGAGGAGGTGCTGATATGCCTTGTAGATAAAGTTGCTCACTGACAGATAGATAGACAGATAGATAGATAGATAGATAGATAGATAGATAGATAGATAGATAGACAGATATAGAAATAGAAACAGAGATAGAGAGATAATATAGATTTAGATATAGATGTAAATAAAACAAGCAAAATATACTGCATATGCAAATAGAAATAAATATAATGTAGAGATATGTATATATACACATTCTTTTTTCAGTTATTTTTATTACATATACACCCAAATGGAATTTTTCACCCAGCTAGCAGAATAAAAGAATGTTTATGCTTACAAAATAAAAGTAAAGCAGTTTTTGGCTTTTGATGTCTCCAATGTTTGGTGGCCAGGCCTATGAGCAAAATACAAGAATAAACATGAATGATTAATCTAATTACACAACTGATACTAGTTATAAAGAATCCCATAATTTTAGAATTCATCATTAGTTTCATAGTGGAATGAATAAGGAATATAATATTCTTATAGAATTAAATCATGGCCCAGAATGAGAGTAGATGTCTCAAGCTCATGTAATTTTGTGGTGTTTTTAATTTATTTTCTGTCTATGTGACAGTTTTAAGATAACCTTCACTATTTTCCCACCCATAAGTATGTGCTAAGAATTATGAGAACTTATAGGGTAAAATGACTGAAACTTATGCTATGTGGTAGAGTGCATAATATTGAATTTCAAATGAGGAAGACACATGAATTCAAATCTAGCCTCAGACACAAGTTGTTTCATAAATAGGAAAGTCACTCAATCTCTACTTTAGTTTTATAATCTATGAAATAGGAATACCTCCTGGGGTTTTTATGAGGACCAAATGACACCTTATTTATAAGGTACTTTGCAAATCTTAAAGTACTACATAAATGCTAGTGATTTTTAATTTAATTTATATTTATTTATTAATTTGTTACATTAAAATGCCCAGTTAACTTCTTCCCTCCTTTCCTCCTTCCCATTAGAGAGGCACCATTTGACAAAAAAGATATATATATATATATATATATATATATATATATATATATATATATATATATATATATATATATATATATAAAACTATGTCTTACTTATATTCTTTCTCTGGAGGTTGACATACACAATTCATTTTTCAGACAATATTTCTGTTGTTGTATATAATGTTACTTGGTCCTGCTCATTTCACTCTTAATAATTTCATGTAAGTCTTTCCATTTTTCTAAAATTAGCCTACTTGTCATGTCTTATGGTACATTAGTATTCCATGACAATAAGAAGCTAGCTATTATTAATGACAGTTTTTGTGGCCATAGCAATTCTCTAATACTTTGATAAGCAAATATAACTATATAATAGTGTATAATATTCAATATTGGTGACAAACCTCTAAATCCACATATATATATATATATTCAACCTAACTTCAGCAGGCTAAATCTGCTTCAGTCTATTTACCTATTACTATATATATAGAGAGAGACAGAGACAGAAAGAGAGACAGAGAGAGACAGAGAGAGAGGGAGAGAGAGACAGAGACAGAGAGAGGGGGTGGGTTGCCACCAACAATGAATATATATATATATGTATATATATTCATTCCTCACAATATACACTCAATTTGCAATTATTACGTTAAATTGCATAAAATCATGGTCTAAACTCAGTTTCTGTCAGTTTTCCAAGTTATGTGGAAGTTCTCGTCCAATAGATTTTTTTCCTGAAATTATTATAATTCTCACGTTTATTGACTGCTGGGTTGAATTTGATTGTTTGGGATTCTTCATTATCTAGACTGTTCCACTAGACTACTTTTCCCATTTTAACTATTACTACATTTTTGTAATATGCGGATTTTTAATCATTCTCTTTTATGTGCTATCCTTGAGGAGAGCAAGAATGTTATTACAAAAAAAGGCAGACTCTGTTCTAAACATAAGATAAATTCTATCCCAAATCTCATTTACATGAACTATAAAGCTTTTGTGCTCATAAAATAAGTGTAGCTTAGATAAGAAAGTTAGATGTAGAATGAGATAATAATATTTGGATATAATCACTGAGAAGGATCTTATCATATATATGTGCATGAATGGAATTGATACAAGTATAGCAAAACAAGATGCATTTCCCAAAGGGTAAGTAGTGAGAAGATATAAGCAAATGGTTATTAAAAGAATACTTTTAAACTTTCTACAATTATATGAAAGATTGCTCCAAATGATTAATAATGCTTTAAATGCAAACAAAAGTTTTCTCAGCAAATTGCAAATTGCACAAATGGCTACAGATGACAAAAGCTGCAAATAGTCAAAGTAGAGTATTTGCAAAAAAAAGAAGAGTACCAATTGTTGTTGAAGCTGATATTTAGTCTAACTAAATTTGGAATTATGAAAAGTAATTTGGAATTATGCTTTTAAAATGTGACTAAAATATACATAATCTTTGGTCCAGAGATTGCATTGCCTACTAAATACTAAAGACCAAAGACTGAACCAAGTCATTCATAGCCTAATTTTTTACAGTAAGAAATAGGAAACAAAACAAACAGCCATGAATTTGGAACTAGTTTTAAAAATTGTGGCACAAAAATGTGCCATGACATAAGTAATGCTGAAATGGAAAAATTAAGGAAATAGCATTATATTAATGTTTGCAAAGTAAAGTACAAATAAACAGAAATGTGTGTGTATAGACCCATGACAACAAACAACTACAACAATGCAAAAGGAAAGAATGAGAAAATTAACCAAATGCTATCTTATTATACTATTAAGAAACTTAGCTTGGGCGCAGAATTGAAAAAAAATGTATCTTTTCTTCCTTTGTAAAGGCACTGACTATTACAAACACTTCCAGGTTTGGTTGATTTGCTAGTTGGTTATTCTGAAATCTGTTTTCTCCTCTGTCATTTTGTTTTAGTCCTTTAAAGAAGGAATGACTTTCTGTGAGAGGATAAGGACATTTTTTGAAATTTGTGTTAAAAAAGAAAGTTTTCAATTATTTTTCCAAAGAAGATTACATATAAGAATTCATGTTGAAAATCTAGTTGATTTAACTGTAATGGTTGAAGTTTCTGTAATTTGGAACATGTTAATATATGGGGAAGACGAACCTTATTCTCCTACTCCAAATTTTCTAGGAAGGGGCTGAGGAACGTAGCCAATGGAACACCTGGTGAATTCATTTCTATTGTTCATGACATAGTTGCATGTAATATTTAATAATACATTAAATATAATTACTATGTTAGTCTGTAAATTAAATGTTTTAAGTGTTTCCATGGCAACAATTGAGCTGCTAAGAGAAATAGCTACCAACTGATTAATAATTCTGCATCACTCTGATACAAACCATGATGGGATTATGTGAGGCTCCACAAAGGCAATACAAATCTATCAAAAGTATTTTTTTAAATAGAAGTTCTGTATTCTGCTTTATCTAATATAATTTTAGGGGCCACAAAATGTGGAATAGAGGGACATAAGAAGCTTACACTGAAAAGTCTCTGTTTAATCAGTGTTGTAGAAATTAAGGCCCTCTGCTAGGAGCAGAGGAATAAGAATGGTATGGAAATCTTGAAGAGAGAAGAAAAGGTTTTTCAACAGACACAACTACAACGGGGACAGGACAAATTGTATGATTTTCTTCGGCAAAACTCAATAACAGCAAAGAAAATGTGGAAAGGTCTGATGATGGGTGTAATGCAAGACTGGACCTGACAGGACACGAATGGCAATAGGACAAGGTTACAATATATGCAAGCCAAAAGGATATCTAGTTGAAGTGATTGACTGTAAATCATGATGAGGGAGGAAACGAATTCCAGAGATTCTCTGGGATGGTTGCCTCAGATTGAGAATTGGTCATGGACACGGGAAGTATCTAAAAAGTTCAAAGCATTCCTTTAAGTAGGAAAATAGATACTGAATAATACAACTTTGTGGGGGTTATTTATATGTGATATGAAACTGTTGGCCATTTATAAGGGAAGAAAGATCAAAGTTGCCTTGATTTGGTTTACAAAGAATGGGTTGGAACCAGTAAGACTGTAGTCCAATGCTATTTTTGACACTTTACTAATTATGTGACCCATGGCAAATTATTCCACACCACTGAGCCTCAATTCCCTCATTTGTAAAATGGAGATAATAATAGCTCTAATACTTCTGTCACAAGGTGTTTGAACACTCACATGAGATAATCCATGTAGAGAGAATTTTAAAGCCCTGTATGTGGCAGTCATTATTGTTACTGTTGCTAATATTAAAATAGAATTTGGTGCTTCATCAGATCCAAAAGTTATCAGCTAAAACAATAGCCAAATTCCTTCATGTTGTTTTTTTCATTATTTCCCTTGATATCCTTGATCTTTTGTTCTCCCAAATGAACTGTGTTATAGTTTTTTCTAATTCAGTAAATTTTTTTATAATTTGATAGGCATGGCACTAATTAAGTAAATTAATTTGGGTAAAGTGGTCATTTTTATTATGTTAGCTTGGGAAAATTTTGTTAGCATGGAAAATTTTTCTAAAAAATAAAAAGATAGCCAAGTTCCATATTATAAACTTTGGAATGAATAATTTGGGAAGGCAATTGAGGTTTTATACCACAATGAGGGAGGAGCAATCTCTTGCCATTGGTTGAACAATACTATGCTAACAATACTTTTTTCTTCCTTTCTTTTTGTGCAGTTAAATGAAAACCATTATTATCATGAGATCCTAGATATGAAGGTATATATGGAGGAATATGCATCTTTGTGACACTTTTAGATAAAATCAGAACCTCAGCTGTATGTATTTCTTTCAAAGCTGTCAGTAAACTATACCTAAAAGAGACTATCCTCTGCCACCAATGTATGATAGGACCTTTTTTTGTCATTTTGATGTCCATTTGGGTTGGAACAGGGCTCTGGTGACTGCAGGGAATACAGCTGTCCATGGTCATAAACTTTGTGACAGCTGTTACAGGTATGCCTCTCCCAGTGCCACAAGACTAATGGTGCAGGATAGAAGCAATTGTGTGCATTTCAAAAAGGATGTTGGACAGCTGAGTTATCTGGGATCAGTCAAAGAATCTGACCTCACCAGAAAATATACTGTGCATTCTTTTGGAGAAATGAAAAGAGATGACCACAGATATTCCAAGTTTTATTTTTGTTCTGCACATGCAAGGCACTAAACAGAAGTGGGAAATTAAGAACCTGGAGTATGAAAAAGTTTTGAAGAAAAATGTATAAATGCCAAATTTTTTCAATGTTACATTTATTGCTTAAGAATCTTATAGGAAGGGCTTTTTCTACCTATGGAAATGGGATCTGTGATCCTGCCACTGAGTGAAAAAATGGATATGCTTAGAAATGAAAGTCTTCAACATCGACTTTGTCGATTCTTTAAATTTCATGCCAACGAATATGAATAAGCTTCCACAGGCAATATTGTTTCCCAGGAGCGAGGGCTATACTCTAGACTTTTAATATGCAATCCAGAATGAGGATTGCATAGGATCTTCAAACATAGAATATCACAGCACTGTTTAGGTGATGCCTACTGAGTAGGATGAGTTCATGTGCAAGAAGGAGGAGAACAGAAAACAATGTGTTTAAACTCTAACAAGGGTTACTGATTCACTGTAATCAGAATTCAGGTCAATGGAGTTCCATTTCATTCAACAATTATTAAGTACTTACAATTTACAAGGTACTGTACTAAGATCCGGTGATACAAACACAAAAAGTGACAGAGTCCCTGATCTCAAGGAGCTTACCGTCTAATAGGAGGAAAGAGCATAAACAGATATTGTAAGTAATATAAAATGACTAAAAATCAATTTTGATCAGCATAGAGTCTGAAGAAAAACAGGCTTGTCTGATACATCGCAGAGATCATAACTAGAGCAAACATGGATAATCAAAGTGGAGGTGTCCATGCATCAGGTTGTCAGTCAATAAACATTTAAGTACCTACTATGTCCCAGGCACTGTGATAAATGCTATGGATAAAAATATAAAATAAAATAAAAAGCTAAAGGTGAAAACCAGTCCTGATCTCAAAAGCGGGTGAGTTCTAGTCAGGTAATCATCATTCTCTTGGTTTTGTTGTTACTATTCAGATAGTCTTTACTTCTGGCTAGTTTTACTGTGGTTAATGCAACAAGGATTATATATGTTTTTATACAAGGAAGACCCATCCCTTTCAGCCCAATCTGCTATATTAGACACTGTGGAATGAAACAGTAAATGTGAGAGACCTTTTTCAGTATCTCCTGTTGCCACCTCACTGCATGGATGGCAGAAATGAGTTCTAGTCAGATAATCAGCATTTTGTTGGTTTCTTTGTTACTGTTCAGATGGCTGCTAAGTCTTTACTTCTGGCTAGTTTTTCTGTGGTCAGTGCAACAAGGATTATATATGTTTTCTAGATTCCTCCTCTCCCACAAGGGATTTTCCAGTGGCTACAATGAATGCCTCTGAAAATAGCAATATTAGATGGATAATGTATGTATTCAAACATATATGATTATTATTTATAAGCAGTATAAACCTAAGTACATTATATATAAATAATATACTAAACTAGTATATGATGCTTATTAACATATAATATTAATTATTAACATGTTATTAAATACAGCATGTATTATTGTGTGATATATAATTATATGATTTGTGCTATAGATGGCATCATAGTGCATAATATTATTATATAGTATTTACTTAAATATACAAATATTGTTTACTTCCCAATAAGCAGATTTTTGTTTTTTCCCTGAGTGCCTAGCACAGTGTCTGCCTCATAGCAGGAGTGTAATAAACTTTTGTTGATTGATTGACTGAATAGAATCACTGCAGAGTTTTTATTTCCCTCTGGTGGTACATCTTTTGATCAAGTGCAGACAGAATACATGGAGAAACACCTGGTTCCACATGACAGATGGAACAACCAAAGAACAGATCTTTCCCTACTGAGGAATGGTTGATCACCTCTGTACCCCACCAGCTGGTTGCTAACATGAAAGGATTCATAGTATAGGCAGACTTGAAGGAGTTTTAAAAGATAAACCTTTGCATACTTTGTGCTTCCAGGAAGCATTCCCTGTGTCTACAAACATAAACAAAAGGGGGGATTTTTAAATTTTTATACAAGGAACATCCATCCCAACGTTCAGCTCAGTATGCTCTCTAGGACACTGTGGAGTGAAACAGTAAATGTGATAGCCTTATAAGTGATTTTCCTGCATTCTCTCCCTTCCCTTTTTAATACAGTCTTTGTACTGCTGCTCCTAAAAAAGGCTTTTTAAGACCCAGGTCTGATTATTCCTCTCACCTATTCAAACATCTTCAGTTATTCCCTATTGTTTCTATGATTAAAAAATAACAATAATTCCTCAGATAGACATAAAGCCATTCGAAACTCAACAAGTCCAAACCAAAACTTTATTATTACATATAACTCCTCTTACCTCACTATAAGGTCCAACCAAAGACCTGTTTGTTGTCCCTAGCCCACGACATTCCCTTTTCCATTTTCCAGAAAGACAGTAATAAAGCAACTTAGAATCATCTTCAACTCTTTATTTTCCACCATCCTACTTTGCCAGTCTTATTTCATATGACCTAGCTTCACCTACAAGAGTCAGTGTTTCAACCCCAAAAGACCACCATTCCCTGAACCTCTCCTTTTATCTCCTGTCTTGGTGCACTTTGCCAACCCGTCCTTCGAATGCACTTCCCCCCTTTATCAATCAACCCATTAAGGAGCATTTCATTTTTTAGTGTCAGGCTCCGTGCTAGATGTTAGAGGTACAAAAACAGAAGAAAAAAAGAATCTGTGTATTCAAGGAAATCTCAGTCTAGCCAGGGGAGACAGTCCATCCATATGGAGGTTTGTACAAGATAAAGCAGGTAGGTAAGATGTCATTTGGGAGTGGGGAAGGCGCTCTAAGCTGGGGATCATCTTCACCCTTCAGGATTCTAGGCTCCTTTTTCTAACAAACTTCTTTATCTTGAAGTCTTTCTGGTCCAGTCAATCCCCCACCATATCTACACTCCAACCCTTAAGCTCTTGACCCCCTTCCTAAAAGAGGGCATATGGTCACTCACCTCACTTAGATGATTACAAGGTTACCAATTGAAGTACTTCCTAGAATGAACTCTTGGGCATTAACCCTGCCATGGCCATTGCCACCTAAAGTCCCCAGACATTGCCATTTGACCTGTCGTATTCCAAGGACTCCTGGCCTTTATCGGACTCCCTACTATTCCATAAGGTCCATCAGGTCTTTAATTTTATCTCCTATATGTGTTATCTCTGCTAATTAGAATCTGAAGTCCCTAGATTATACACCGTCTTGTTTATTTGTACATCTGGTTCATAACACAACGAGCATTCAATAAATGCTTTTTTATTCAATTATAAATATTTTTCCACTTTCTTTACACATGGTTTATGTGGTTCGGTTTATTTATGCATTTGATGAGATTGAGAGAATGTGGAGTGAGGGAATGAGTTCTGAATTTAATCCAAAGAGAAAAAAATTCTAAGAAAAAATAATTTCATTTGTGATTGATAATAATATTTTATTGATGATATTCCTGACAGGAGACACATGTCTTCAGGGACCAGAAGACAGGCAGCCTGAGGGCTGTTATGACTTTAGTACACAGTGTTTCATTTACAAATCACACAACCATTCTGTCAGTTTTACCGACATCTTCAGTATACATGTTTATGATCTAGTTAATAGATAAAATTTTTAAATAGGAGGTACAGGTAAAACAGACAATGCTACCTTCACGAAATAACCCAGTTCCCTTCCAGCTGTCTATCCTGAACCAGGATATCCATGGTATTTTTTTCAAGGAAGATCATCAGTGGTTTATGGAAGAAGCTTATTTTCCAGAAAACAGCTATAGGAGATGACAATTTTCCTCTTTCCATTTTCAAGATGATAAAGAGCCAGACAATGTTTCCTGGGCTTTATGTAAGTCTGAATATTGACTACCATAATGGACATTGACTGCCACTGCCAACAACCTCCAGACTAAGTCATGGGAATAAATGTTTTAAAAAGTACTTTATAAAAACCATTGTCTCTATAAGAGGACAAACAGTTATATTGTGTCTATATTTACATAAAATCAAAGAGTAATATATCACAGTGGTCTATTCTGTTCTTAAGTATATGATATACAACAAGGTAAATATGTCATTAAAAACCTTTGTATAACATTTCTGCTATTAAGTTTCTTATTTTCAATATTTCAAATCTATAATCATTTGAGCATCTACTGTTCACAAGACACTTGAGATTAAAAAAAAACACAAAATCCCCTCCCTCAAGGAACTTACATCATAGCATTTTAATCAATTCATAGGAATACTAATATTATTTTTCTTAAATATTTTGGTGGGACAGGGATGGTGAAAAAGGTATAATTTGCATGAATTCTTCTCTTGTTTACTGGGACAGCAAATCCTTTTGTGTGCTTTCCAAAATTCTGTACAAATTCAAATATCCATTTATTTCCTTGCCTCAAGACAAATTCACAGGTATCTAATAGTTAAACCTATTCACTATCAACATAGAGTTTCATAGATAAATTTCAAATGACATCTGAATCTGAAGGATTGTATAACATATTTCCTCTAAAGGCACAGATATTCCCAAACCCCAGTCACTTTAGATTGCTGACCCAAGAACACATTCTTCAGAGACACATTCTCCTGAATAAAGATATGGATATGTTTGGGATGCTAAACCATTTTTTTTAATAAAACAGCATATGCCAACTACATGCTGGGAACTACAATTTATAAAGTAGAAGCTAAAGGATGCTCACCTTAACTCATGGGATCCGCTGAATGACCTAAAAAGAAGGCATACCTCATCCTTGTCAGCTTGAGTTTCATAGAGTCAATTATCTGGTAGTATTTTTTCTTCAAAAAATAAATATAAATAAGTCAACTATCTCAAATGACCCACAGAAACCACACTTTTCTTTTACCAATCACTAGATTTTCCCAAGTCACAAAATGCTTTATTTTGTCCTTTAGGCTGCGTTTTTCCTCATGTATTAGTGTATTCCTATAAAAATCCCATTTAATGTGCAAAAATACAAATAATGTGTGTCCAGTAGGTCATCCTGATTCAATGGAAGTTGTGAAAAGGTAGCTGTTTTTGCTATAATTAACCAAGTGGGTACCCAGGGTCACAATGAATTGAATGAAAGTTAAGTCAGTGGAGTAACTGATCAGTGCATCATCTGTTCCCTTGTCAAGGTTGACACATTTTTTTTCAAATCCTTACCCTCCGTCTTAGAATCAATACTAAGTATTGGGTCTAAGGCAGAAAAGCGGTAAGGGCTAGGCAATGGGGATTAAGAGACTTGCCCAGGGTCACACAGCTAGAAAGTGTCTAGGGCCAGGTTTGAACCCAGGACCTCCCATCTCTAGGTCTGGTCTCAATCCACTGAGCCACCCCGCTGCCCCCCATATATTATTTCTCCATGATTCTGCTCTCTCATAAAGAAGTAGGTAAATCAAATCCATTACTAGCTATGTCAAATTCAAAGGATGGAAGGAAGGGACTGTTTTAATAGTTAGAAGGATGGGGCTATTTTTAAGAAGATGCTTTTAAAAGTACATATTTATGTAAACAGTAATTGAAATTCAAACGTGACACATCCTTCTGATGCACAGTGGTATGCTGGTAAATAAATAAAAATAAGTCTCTCTAGGGAAAATACACAAATATATGCAAAACACACTTTTATGCTTAATCTGAGATATTAACATTTTTCTATTACTTTACCAAGTATAGACAATCAAAAACAATAATAAAATGTTGGAATTGAGTTATAGTGTTTGCTTATTTACGAGGTATATACATTCATGCTGAACATTTAATAATTGACTCTCACAAGCTAGCTTGAGTTGGTTTCCCCATATTCTTGTCCACGGTATTTGAAACATTTTTTTAAAAGATGTTGTGCAGTATTTTCTTACTTGTATTTAATGGCTCTTTCTTCTCTTAGATTTTATTTTAGAACCTAAGGAGGTACAGTATGCCTGGCATGTTTTTGGTTCTTCCATTTCTGGGTAGAAATCTGTAGCTTACATTTTATAACACAAGGAGCAAGTCTAGCCATATGTATAAATAGTTTCATTTGTGGAAAGAAGAAATTTCTTTTCTTTCCTATGTTTTGAACCCTTACCTTTTGTCTTGGAATTGATACTATCTATTGATTCTAAGGCAGAAGAGCAAGTGGCTAGGCAATGGGGGTTAAGTGACTTGCCCAGGGTCACACAGCTAGGAAGAGTATGAGGCCAGATTTGAACCCAGGACCTCCCATCTCTAGGCCTGGTTTTCAATCCACTGAGCCACCCAGCTGTTCCTAAAAGAAGGAACATTTCACTCAATCAGCCTAGAAGGGTAGAATTAGCAAGAGCTTGGGAGAGGAACGTCCTTCTAGCTTCCACCTTTGAGAAAAGATGCACAGTTGGAGGTTCTCTTTGTTGGGGAGACTGCTAGAAAGAGAGAAGGACTTTGTGGAGAAAGCAGCATGTAGTGGAGCTTGTCCCTATTTCCAGCTTGCCAAAATAGAAATTTAAGGGAACTTTCCCCTGGGTAAGATGGGGAAATCTTACCCTCTGAGTGGGAAAATATTCATTTATTTCTTGTCTGGTATATTATAATCTGCATAACTTCTTTGACTTCCAATTGCTTTCGACTTGCATAAATGGGCTTGTTTACTCTTTTCTACTGAGATGGACTCTGTGTAATCGGAATTTGGTCGAAAACAAATCAAGGCTTAGGACATAGGTTCGGACCTTCCTTTCCAGATAAGGTCAAAATAGGAACATTATTTAGACAATAAGCGTGATACCTTATGCAAATTGATAGCTCATGGAATAATTTGCCTGTTACATCTATGGATAAGGGAAGAATTTAGGACCAAACAAGAGATAGAGAGCATTATGAGATATAAATGAAAAATTTTATTCTATTAAATTAGAAGGTGTTTGCACAAACAAAACCAATGCAGCCAAGATTAGAAGGAAAGGGGGAAAATGGTAAAAAAAAATTTTGCAGCATGTATCTGTTAAAACCTCAATTCTCAAATATACAGAGTCAAATGTTTAACAATAAAAATAATTTCCAAACTGATAAACAGTCAAAGGACATGAACAAGTAATTTTTAGACAAAGAAATCAAAGCTATCAATACTCATATGAACAAAAACTCTCAATCTATTGATTAGAGAAATTCAAATGAACACAACTCACCTTTCAGATTGCCTAATATGAAATAAAAGTAAAATACTAAATGCTGGAGAGTGGGGGGGGGGGGGAACGTGAGAAAAATGGGACACTAATGCATTGTTGGTCATGTTATGAATTGATCCAACCATTCTGGAAAGCAATTTAGAACTATGCCCAAAAGGCCATAAAACTGGGCATACCCTTTGATCCATCAATGCCACTGAGGTCTATATCCTAAAGAGATAAAAAAAAAGGAGGAAAGGACATATTTGTACTAAGATATTTATAGCTGTTCTTTTGTGGTGATAAAGAATTAGGAATGCAGAGAATGTCCATAAATTGGGAAATAGCTTAACAAGTTGTGTCATATGATTTTAATGAAATTTGCTGTAAGAAATAATTAGCAAGATGAATTCAGAAAAACCTGGAAAGATTTACATGAACTGATGCAAAGAAAAGTAAACAAAATCAGGAGAATACTGTACATAATACGAACAATATTTTATGATGATCAATTATGAATGACAGTTATTTTCAGCAATACAATGATCCAAGACAATTCATAGAGACTCATGATGAAAAATGCTATCCACTTTTATAGGAAGAACTGATGGAATTTGAATGCAGTTCAAAGCATATCATATTTCACTTTGTTTTCTTTATGAGGCTTTTTTATATTTGTCTTCTTCCACCTATGACTAATATGGAAATGTGTGTTGTATGATTGCATGTGTATGAATAATATCAAATTGCTTACCTTTGGAGAAAGTAGATTGGAGAAAATTTGGAACTCAAGATTTTTAAGAACGAATATTAAAATTGTTTTTATATGTATAGGAAAATAGTATTAAGAAAAGAAAAATAACTTTGAAAAACTTTAGAATTCTAATCACTTCAAGGACTAACCACAATTCCAGAGGACCAAAGACGTACCACTTCAGAAAGGATTGATTCGATAAAGAATGACATTTTATTCTGGATGTAGCCAGTAAGAGAATATGCTTTACTTGACTGTGCATATTTCATATAAGCATTCTCTTTTTCTTTAAAAAAATTTTTTCTTGCATCTGTTTAAGTTGGATAAGCAGAAAATACTTTTTATTGAAAAAAAAATAATAAAATTAAACAGAATAAATCAAAAAGACAGCCCTCCCATGGCTGCATGTTGACATTTGCTGATCTGGGTTTGAATCTATTATCAACATAAGCAGGAGACCAAGATAACTAGTCATTTGACTCAATTGGAAATCCCTTTTGGTGAGTCTATTATACTGTCAACCTCTTTTGATACCTTAGACCTTCTCTTTATCTAAATGGAACACTCTGCTTTCCTGGAGACTCTGAATGTCTCTGTACCTCAAGAGTTATTTTAGGGACATCAAGGTATTCAAGCTCAGACTATTTCATATTATTCTGTATAGAAAATGGGACAGATGCCCCAAATGGAACTAAAAAATTACAAAATTCATACAAAAGCAGAAATGGTCAAAAATATGAAAGGGGTAAAAACGGGGCTTTTAATGAAGGGGGCCTCTCAGTACCAGAGTTTAAATAACACTACAAAAATCAATTCTCAAAACAATTGAATATTGGTTCAAAAATCAGAGAGAGTGAGCACTGAATAAGTAATTTAATATGAGTAGTATTGTCATTTTTATTATACTGGCCCAGGTCCTCCTTGAGAAGTTAATATTTCTCCAATTATTTTGATCTGTTTTTATTTATACAAACAGCATTGTGTAGTTATGTTCATATTATTCCTGTAAGTATCTTTGTAGGCAGAAACCCAAGTATTTTATGTGTTCTGTAATTATTTTAAATGGAATTTTTCTATATTTTTCCGCTGGCTTATATTAGTATTGAATAATATTTGCATGGAGGGGAGCTGGGTGGCTCAGTGGATTGAGACCTGGGCCCAGAGACAGGAGATACTGGGTTAAAATCTGACCTAAGACGCTTCCCAGCTGTAGGACCCTGAGCAAGTTATTTAACCCCCATTGCCTAGCAATGGTTGGCAACCTTTTTGGACACGAGAGCCATAAACCCGTGCAGTAGGAGGAGGCTGAAGGCAGAAGGTGCTGGAATATGGGGCGGGGGCTGAAGGGCCCCCTGGGGCATATCCTAGGGCTCTATCCAGACTGGCCGATTCTGGAGATGGAGCCAGATGTGGCTTGAGAGCCATACATTGCTGACCCCTGGCCTAGCCCTTGCCACTTTTCAGCCTTGGGACCAATATCCAGTATTGATTCTAAGATGGAAGGTAAGGGTGTGTGTGTGTGTATCTATCTATCTATCTATCTATCTATCTATCTATCTATCTATCTATCTCTATATATATGTATATATATATATACAAATATATATAATTTGCATGAATTTATTTTAAATTCTAGAACTTTGCTAATTTTACTATTTCAACTAATTTTAGTTTATTCTCTAGGCCCTAGAGTTATTTAACTACATTATCATATTATGTGGAAAAAATGATGATTTTTCTTCTTAACTATAATCAATTTGTTATTCTTTTCTAATTACTGGAAGATGCATTTCTTTTTTATATTTAGAATATTTCCCAATGGTTACATAACTCATGTTCTTTCCCTCTCACCCACACCTCTCCCCTCCCCATAGCCAATGCACATTCCACTGTGTTTTACACATATCATTGATCAAGATCTATTTCCATATTATTGATAGTTGCACTAGGGTGAGCGTTTAGCTTCTACATGCCCAATCATATCCCCATCAATTCATGTGTTCAAGCAGTTGTTGTACTTCTATGTTTCTACTCCCACAGTTTTTCCTCTTAATGTGATAGTCTTCTTTCTCATAAGTCCCTCAGCCTTGCTCTGAATCCTTGCATTGCTGCTAGTAGGGAAGTCCATTACGTTCAATTTTACCACCGTGTATCAGTCTCTGTGTACAATGTCCTCCTGGTTCTTTTCCTTTCACTCTGCATCAATTCCTGGAGGTCATTCCAGTTCACATGGAATTCCTCCAGGTCATTATTCCTTTGAGCACAATAGTATTCCATCACCAACTGATACCACGATTTGTTCAGCCATTCCCCAACTGAATGGCATACCCTCATTTTCCAATTTTTTGCCACCACAAAGAGCACGGCTATAAATATTTTTGTACAAGTCTTTTTCACTACGATCTCTTTAAAGTATAAACCCAGCAGTGGTATGGCTGGATCAAAGGGCAGACAGTCTTATATAACTCTTTAAGCATAGTTCCAAATTGCCCTCCAGAATGGTTGGATCAATTCACAACTCCACCAGCAATGCATTATTGTCTCAATTTTGCCACATCCACTCCCACATTTATTACTTTCCTTTGTTGTCATATCAGTCAATCTACTAGGTGTGAGGTGGTACCTCAGAGTTCTTTTGATTTGCATTTCTCTAATTATATGAGATTTAGAAGACTCTTTATGTGCTTATTGATACTCTTACTGTCTTTATCTGAAAATTGTCTATTCATCTCCCTCACCCATTTATTGATTGGGGAATGACTTGATTTTTTGTACAATTGATTTAGTTCCTTATGTATTTGAGAAATCTTTGTCAGAGGTTTTTCTCATGAATATTTTCCCCAAATTTGTTGCTTCCCTTCTAATTTTGGTTGCATTGTTTTTCTTTATAAAAAACCTTTTTAATTTAATGTAATCAAAATTATTTATTTTACATTTTTAAATTTTTTTCTAACTCTTGCTTAGTTTTGAAATCTTTCCTTTCCCAAAGATCTGACAATATACTATTCTGTGCCCCCTAATTTACTTATCATTTCCTTCTTTATATTCAGGTCATTAACTCATTCTGAATTTATCTTGGTATAGAAATTTAGATGTTGATCTACACCCAATCTCTCCCATACTGTTTTCCAATTTTCCCAGCAGTTTTTGTCAAATGGGTTTTTATCCCAAAAGCTGGGCTCTTTTGGTTTATTATATGTTATCTTGCTGATGTCACTTACCCCAAGTCTATTCCATGGATCCTCCCTTCTGTCTCTTAGCCAGTATCATTTTCTTTTGATGACCACTACTTTATAGTACAGTTTAAGAACTTCTACTAGTAGGCCTCCTTCCTTTACATTTTTTCTCATTATTTCCCTTGATATTCTTGATCTTTTGTTCTTCCAAATGAACTTTGTTATAGTTTTTTTCTAATTCAGTGAAAAAGTTTCTTGGTAGTTTGATAGGTATGGCACTAAATAAGTAAATTAATTTGGATTAAATGGTCATTTTTATTATGTTATCTTATCTTACCCATGAGCAATCAATGTTTTTCCAGTTGTTTAGATCTAGTTTTAATAAAATAGCTTGCTGATATGATTAATTATGTGAATCGTTTTCCCAATGTTGAACCATCCTTACATTCATGGTATATATCCCACCTGATCATAATGAATAGCCCTCGTGATCACTTGCTGGAGTATTTTTGCTAGTATTCTATTTAAGATTTTTGCATTTATGTTCATTAAGGAGATTGGTCTTTAGTTTTCTTTCTCTGTTTTTGATCAACCTGACTTTAGGATCACTACCATAATTTGTGTCACAAAAGGAATTTGGTGGAACTCCTTCTTTGCTTATTATGTCAAATAATTTGTATAGTATTGGGATTAGTTGCACTTCCAATGTTTGATAAAATTCACATGTGAATCCATCTGGTCCTGGGGATTTTTCTTAGGGAGTTCTTTGATGGCTTGTTCAATTTTTTTTTCTGATATGGTATTATGCAAGTATTCTATTTCTTCTGCTGTTAATCTAGAGTCACAATTTATATTTTTGAAAATGTTCATATATATATATATATATATATCACCTAAATTGCTATATTTATTGCCATGTAATTGGGCAAAATAGTTTTTAATGATTGCCTTAATTTCCTCTTCATTAGAGGTGAGGTCTCCCTTTTCATCTTTAATACTATTAATTTGGTTTTCTTCTTTCTTTTTTTATTAGATTGACTAGTACTTTGTCAATTTTATCTGTTCTTTCAAAATACTAGCTTCTATTCTTATTTATTAACTCAATAGTTCTTTTACTTTCAATTTTATTGATTCCTCCTTTAATTTTTATGATCTCTAATTTAGTTTTCATTTGGGGATTTTTAATTTGTTCTCTTTCTACTTTGCATGCCCATTTCATTGATCTTTGCCCTCCCTAATTTATTAATATATGTATTCAAGGATATAAAATTCCCCCCCCCTCCAAGTACTGCTTTTGCTGCATCCCACAGATTTTGGTAGGATGTCTCATAATTGTCACTCCAATGAAATTATTGTTTCTATGATTTATTCTTTAACTAACTGATTTTGAAGAATCATATTATTTAATTTCCAATTGATTTTTTTATTTGTCTATACATATACATTTACTAATTATTATTTTTATTGCATTATGACCTGAAAGGTTTTCATTTATTATTTCTGCTCTTTTGAATTTGTTTGCCTTGTTTCTATGCCCTAATGCATGGTCAGTCTTTGAGAATGTACTTTATGCTGTTGAAAAGAAGGTATACTCCTTTTTGTCCCTATTTCTTTTTCTCCAAATATCTATTAACTCTAATTTTTCTAGTATTTCATTTACCTCTCTTACCTCTTTCTTATTTATTTTTTAGTTTGATTTATCTAGATCTGATAGAGGAAGGTTTAGGTCCCCCACTAGTATAGTTTTACTATCTATTTGCTCCTCAAGTTCTGCCAGTTTCTCCTTTAGAAATATGGATGCTATACCATTTGGTGCATACATGTTAAGTACTGATATTTGCTCATTGTCTATATTGCCTTTTATCAGGATGTAATTACCTTCCTTATCTCTTTTGATCAGATCTATTTTTACTTTGGCTTTGTCAGATATCATGATTGCAACTCCTGCCTACTTTTTCTCGGTTAAAGTACAATAGATTTTGTTCCATCCTTTCACCTTTACCCTGCCTCATGTGTATTTCTTGTAGAAAACATATGGTGGGCTTTTGGTTATGATTGTCATCTGTGTATTCCCCAACATTTTGAAATCCTCTCCTAATTCTGCCTATTCTTCTTTTGTTATTTCCTTTTAAAACAGTGATTTGCTTTTAGTCAGTCCCCCTAATTCCTACCTTTTCTGCATTCCTTTGTACTATATTTTTGTAGCTTTCTTGATAATATTTTATTTGAAATTTTTGCTTTAATGTTTATTAGAGATTTTGTTATATCATTATCTTCTTCCATTTTGACTCTCTCTGATTGAGGGAGGCCATATTTGGAACAATGTTGAGGTTAGAAAATTTGGTAAGATATCTTATTTTTGCACACAGATTGTATAATATTGGAATTTAATGTTCCTTGAATATTTGATAGAATAACTTTTCTAAATTTATCTGATACTTTTTTCCCTTTTTAATGATGGATAGTTTGTTTGATTTCTATTTTATATTATCATGAATATTAATTTATCACTCTTAATGATATATAATTTAGCAATACATTTTCACTTAAACTTTAATTCTTCATTTGCTATGAATTTTCCTTTATTATATTTATGCCTATGCTTTGTATATCCTCTTTCTTTATGATCAAAGTTAATAGTTTACTTTTTAAATTATTTCTAGTCTTATTTATTAATTTAATGATATTTTTTGCTCCAATTTTGTTGTTCTCCTTGATGTTCAAGATTACTATTTTTAAATGTTTAGGCAGTACTTTTATTGGTAAAATTGTAGTTTTTTTAAGTTGTATACCCAACTTGTTGATCTATTCCTTGTCCCTTTTTGTTAAAGGAATTGTTTTAGAAGAAAAAGAAAAAAATATTCCAGAGATAGAAATTTTTCACTCAGAGTACTTTAGTTGCATTTATAAAATCTTATTATGTTGTCTCATTGTCGTTATTAACTTAATAAAATTATCTTTCCTTTCTATGTCTTATTCTTTGAAACACTAATTTTAGGATGAAGTTATTCAGTCTCCAGTTAATTTTAACGTATTTAAATGGCTCTTTAATATTATTTTTGTTGCACTGTGGTCCATAAAGGATGTGTTTAAAATTTCTATAATTGTTATCAGTGATGTTTTTATCTAAACATATAAGTCCTTAACTTCCTCCAGAAAGCATCTTTGAAGCAACATCAGTTTCAAACATGAAAATGGAGAAAATATATACTTCTTTCTCCATCTGCACAGTTTTGATTTCTTATAAAAATCTCTATATTTTGAGAGCATTTTTTGTGGTATGTACTTTGGAAGTTAGGAGTACTGAATATTGAGATGTTTATTTAAAATATTATTCTTAAATTTCTATACATCAATGTTATATCCAGAAGATTATGGGTGATAATTTTTTCTATAATAGTGCTCCAATTCCAGTACAATTCCCTTTTATGAATTCTCAAGATTTGGAGTTTTGTATCATTCTTATAGTTATGATTATTTTTAGGCAGTCAGAGGTATAGTGGAGACTGTCGAGCCTGGAAAAAGGAAGACTTCTCTTTCTTAGTTCAAATCTGGACTCAGACATTTATTACCTCTTTGTTTGACTCAGTATTTCATATGTAGAATGAGCTAGAGAAGGAAATGAAAAAAAAATTTCAAGATCTTTGCCAAGAAAACCTCAACTGAGGTCATGAAGTGTCAGACACAACTGGAAACACCTGAAAAACAATTATTATCCTAAGAACTTATTATGATTTTGTAAAGAATAATAACTTTCTGTTGTAATAATCAGGCTTTTTGATCATGTATTTCGAAGCTGTAGGTATCTGTCAAATTTTAGCAACCTATATGCTACAGAGATTCCATTGTTTCCCTGTAAGATGTGCACTGATATCTGTTAACTTTTTCCAATTATATTATTCCCATATGATCCTCTGGTAGCCTAAGTCATTTGGTTGGTGGTCAAAAATATCATTTTATGTGTATGTATTTATGAGTGTTTCTGTGTATAAAATTTCACAGCTAGAAAGTTCCTCAGTAACAATCCAACCCAAACCCAAAACTCCCACTAAAATACATATAACAAATCTGAAAACCTTCACAATTGGGGACCTCCAAACTTGATGTACTTCCTTCCTCTTTGAGATAGCTCTAATTGTTATGTGACTTTAGATAAATCACCTACCCTCCATTTCCTCAGTTTCTTCATCTGTAAAATAGAGAAAATAAAATCCACCTCTGAGGATTATGGGGAGAATTGAATGAAATCATACTTTTAAAGCTCTTAGCACGATGTCTGGCACAGACTAAGTGCTATAAAAATATTACCTATTTATACTTATAATGATGATGATCATTAATGATGATTAATATTTTTCATAACACTAAATCTAATTTTCCTATTTGTCACTTCTACTTCTTGATCCATTAGGTTCTGCCCTCTAGGACCAAATGGATTTGTCTAATCTTCTTCCATGAGACAGTGTTTCAGTTTCTTGAATAAAGCTATATTGTCATCCCTGATTCTACTTTTCCCCTAATATGCCCACTTCCTTTAACTTATCCTCATTTGGCATGGTCTCAGGGCCCTTTACCATTCTGGTTTCCCTTGTCTAATGTTCTCCACATTATAAATTTTGTACCTAAATTGTGGTGCCCACAATTAAACACAACACTACAAATTTAGTATAGCCAGCATGGAATACAATTGGACTGTAATCTCCTTATTCTTAGGCACATGATATCTGGTAATTTTCAGTTATTATGTTTTAGTCTCATTTATCCACACTGTATTTATTTAATTTCAACTCACTTCCCAAAGGGGAGGATGGAGGCAATGTATCCTATGCTGGAAATGTTTAAGTAGCATCTGGATGACTACTTGTCTGGGATATCTTAATTATAATTTGTACATTGGGAAGACAGGCTGGTATGAAAGCATGCTCCACTTTGAAAAGGAAGGAAGGAAGAGAAGGAGAGAAAGAAAGAGAGAGGAAGAAAGAAAGAAAGAAAGAAAGAAAGAAAGAAAGAAAGAAAGAAAGAAAGAAAGAAAG
>NC_058131.1:76521374-76588303 GCF_016433145.1 Gracilinanus agilis
ATGTGTATAAGAGACAGAAGGAAGGAAGGAAGGAAGGAAGGAAGGAAGGAAGGAAGGAAGGAAGAAGAAAAAAGAAAGAAGAAAAAAAGGAAGGAAGGAAGGGAAGAAGGGAGGAACTTATTAAACTTTTACCACATGCTACTCATTGTCATAAGCTCCAGGGATCCAGAGAGGCAAAAAGAAAGATAGTTGCTGTCCTCAAGGAGTTAATTTTCTAATGATCAAGAAAATGGGTGAGAAGATAGTTAAATTAAGTACATGGATTTGAAAGTTAGAAGACAGAAAACAAAAAGTGGAAAATAAAGGCCAGTTAGGGCCCCCCACAAAATGGAGGCTACAGAATAAGTTCACCAATGGGAGAAGGAACAAGCCTTACAAAAGTTGTCCCAAGTTGACAAAATCCCAAAAGTGGTTGTATGTTCCAGGATAAAGAGGACTCACATGTTGAGGGAAATCTCCAGGATAAGGCAGCATAACTTGAAGTTCGGAAGCAAGAAGCGGGACCAAGCTAATTCATCATTATATGAAATCTACTAGGTTTGTGATTATGGGTAAAATCCTGGGGATAAAATGTTACCACTGATGTTAACTGAGATAATAACAAAACTATCCACAGACTTCTAGAGTGGACATTTCTAATCTAATGCTTCTGAGGTCCTTTGGTTTTTACCCTGAAGATCCACATGCAAGGAAGCTCAAACCATTCTTGGATATGATACACCCTGAAATCCAAATAATTGGGAGCCTTAAACATCTCTTTAGCATTTTACAACTCTAATAACTGGCCCTGAGGCACTACAATATCTGAAGTCATAAAATCTTTTCATCTAAGTTAGAAAGAACTTCAGACATCACAGAATCACAAATTGTTACAGCTAGAAAGAACCATAAAAAGCAAATGTTTCAACATCCGCATTTTACAGATGTGAAAACTATGGCAAATAAAAGTAAAACGATTGGTCCAAGAAAATAGAGTCTATTAAAAGATCTAGAATTTGAACTTGGGTCTTTTTCTGGTTCCAAGTTCAGTGTCCTTTGTACCCTACCAGTCTATATTCCCAGTATGTAAGGGAATTCCACCTAAGACATCCCAGACAAGTGATTATCCAGATGCTACCTAATCATTTCCATTATGGAGAAATACATTTCCTCATGAAGCAATTTATTCCGAATTTGTATAATTCTAACATGATGATGATGATAAAATATTCAACAAATTAACCACAGTGATAACTTGCATTTATATAAAACTTTCCTCACAACAACTCTATGAGATGATAGTGCTAATATGACTTAGGACACTGAAAAAAATCACTAAATTTGCTGCTGGGACATCTGTGTCCAAATCTTAACTCTGCTCCTTAGAAATTGTGTGATTTGGCACAATTCACTCAATCTCTCTTCCTTATCTATAAGACAAAAAGGATGAACTAGATAATCCCCAAGATCCCTTCCATCTTTAAAATAATGTTCCTATGGTCCTACAAACACTTCTATTTTCTAGATGAGGGAGAATCAGTCAACCAAATAATTGCCATCTTGGACTATTTCATGAAAATTGTCAGTAAAAGAGTACCTTCATTTTAAAGAGTTGAAGATGAAAATGATGGTGCATACCAGGGGTTAGAGAAAATCATAAGGTGGCAATAAATATGATTGTTGGGGTTTTTTAATGTTTTTTTTCTTTCCATCTGCTGAAAATATTTGTCAATAGGCAGGAGAAAACAAAATCTTACCACTTACTAAGAGTAAATAGTAAGGGAGCAGGTAGGTTTCTCAGTGATTTGAGATTCAGGACTAGAGAAAGAAGGTCCTGGATTCAAATCTGTCCTCAGGTACTTCCTCTATGTGTGATCTTTGGCAAATTACTTAACCCCCATTGCCTAGCCCTTATGTCTCTTCTACCTTGGAACCTTAAACACAGGATTAATTCTAAGATGGAAAGTAAGGTTGTTGTTTTTTAAAAGCAGTAATAGCTTCCACGTGGACTAGAGAGTGAACTATGTGATCTGACAGCTGGACACCATCAGAACTTGTAACTAATTTTACTTGCAGAATAGCATTCAAGATCCCTCTTCCCATTGTCTCTTACTAGAGAGAACACTAAGTCAATTAATTAGGTCTTTTTTTCTCAACTGCTTTTCCCATTCTGTCAAGACAGGTGACATGTTACTTGTATGTTGTTTCCAAAATTCTGTCAATAGTTATTTTTCCCTAGACACACGTCAATCAGCCTATTTCCCTGGCTTCCAAAGTCTAGAGACCACATGCACATAAATCCTTGGGCTCATTTGTGAGTTTGAATCGCAGAGTATCAGGGGAAAGAAAAACAAAAGATCTGGAGTACTGTACTTATTTATTCTTGTCCTAAAAGCCTACTCACAGTACTAGACTTGTGTAAGTGGTCAGTAGTAGGTTCAGTCCTGAGGGGGGAGGTGGGTAACTTTTAAGAGGGGTCACTTTTCTCATAGTAAAGCTTTTTATACTCCTTTTTTGGGTGTCCTGGAAGGAAATTGTTTAGCTTTTAGCTCAGGTAAAGGATATCCACAAAAGGAAAAATAATGGAAAGATCCTCAATTCACTATATGATACAAGTATGAGATAAGTTCCTTCTTATATACAAAAGAAATGCTAAAAGACTCAACAGATACACTACACATGAGTGACTTAAAAAAAAACAAAACACCTTAGCTTCTTAGTATCAATTCTAAGGTGGAAGAACAACAGGAATTAGACTATAGAGCTTAGGTGAGTTACCCAGGGTCACACAGCTAGGAAGGGTCTGAGGCCAGATTTGAACCCAGATCCTCCTTATTTTAGACTTGGGGCTTTATCCTTTCAGCCACTTAGCTTTCCCAACATTGGTATGATTGAAGCAATAAGTAAATTATAATTGTCACAAGCTTAAAGAATTTGAATCAGTTACCACATAGCCTAATAACCATGGTTATATTGCTCCTCACTTCAACCTGTCCAGACACCTCCTAACTTCCTTTTTTTTCTGCTGGTGACTATCTTCTGCAATGAAGAATCTCGACTTGCTACAAGTTAGATGCCCTCAATGGATGTTAATGCTCTCAAACTCACAGGATCATTTCCAAGACTTGGCACAACTATCTCAAGAACAATGTTCTACTTCCTACCTAAGAAATAAAATACAAAGTAAAGGAAATCAGAGGTCTAGAAACAGGCTCATCTAGTGAAGTCCAACCTCAAGAATGACAACAGCAACAACAACAAAAAACCCTACTACAGCACAGAGGGAAAGAGTACATACAGGCCATCCTTCTAATCCCTATGGGCAATCTAGAGACAGAGATAACTACTTTCCACTCAAGAGAATCAAAGAAAAGTTTGGAACCAGAAATGAAATTATTTCTTTTTTTTTTATCTACAGGGAAGCCTGGTCCCTGACTAGGGTGCAAATGAAGTTTTCTCAGAGATTACCACTTCATGCCAAAATGCCCAGGCTTTTCACAGATAAGTCATAACATTGTAGGAATTCTTTATCTCCTTCTCAAAATATTGAGTAGCAACCATGGTGGACCAAGACAAATCTGTACATTTTCTGTTCAAATTGATAAATCTCAGTATTTTAATTAGAGTTCTTGGATCCCTGAAGGAACTTTCCAGTTTCTATTTTAAAGATGTTTCACTCTTGAAAACACAAGAAATTGCCCTAGCTGGTAGTCACTATGAGGTTCCTGAAATTGGCACTACAGTTTATATGCTCCAAGAAGGTATAATTCTACTGAATCCTAGAGAGGAACATGGAAGGACAGTTTTCTTGTCTCTACTAGGAAATTCTGCACAAAGTGCAAAGGGAAGAGAAAAAAGGAAGCAGAATATATATGTATATGTATATGTATGTGTATATATATATGTGTGTGTAAGTGTGTGTGTGTGTATGTGTGTGTAATTTTTCAAGAAATCTCATTTGGAAGGAATAGTTCAGACTGAGTGTTTGATGTTCTTGCACGTTAGCTCTTTAAAAAGCATACAGTACGTATGTTCTTCAGTACATTAAACAGGGGTATGATTTTGTAAGGCTTACTGTTTGTCCTTGGTTGCAGTGAGCATTAGACATGTAACATAGTCATTTTCTTTTGCAACGGAAAAAAATCAGCTTCATGAAGACTAAAGCAATGTTTCTAAATATTTCTTTTTAAAGTGTTGTTTAATTTTATCTTTGATTCACTCAAAACTACAGCTCAAACTTGATCCCCAAAATATCCTAAAGTATAGTCATTTATTTGACTAGTTAGGAATAGTGAGTTTATTTGCTGATTAGGAAAATAATATTCATTATTTCAACTATTTCAGAAGCACAGAATCTCAGGAAGTAACCTCATCTAGTCAAACTCATGCCTGGAAATAAATGCCCTCTCCAACTTAATCCAGTCTTTGGTGAAGACTATTCTCATCTCTATCTGTTAGGAAGACATTTTTTATACTTAGCATGAATCTGCTTCTCTGGAAATGTCTCCTCCTTACTCTTAGTTCTGTCCTCTGGAACCAAAGAAAACAGGTAAAATTCCTCTTCCATATGACAGTCTTTCAAATATTCACAAACTAGCATATCTTACTTAAGCCTATTCTTCTGCAATTTTGATATAACCTCAATTCTTTCAAATGATCTTCATATAGAATGGTTTTGTATCTATTTATTATTCTAATCCCCATTCTGTGCAGGTAGTATAGAATTGTCATCATCTTTCCTAAAAGGTCATATTCCAAGCTTAACAGAATTCTATAGCAGTTATTTGTTCAGGGTATATTAAACAGCCAAGAAGCCTTTCCCAGTCTCTGTTAGTTGGTGCTTTCTCTGCTGAGCATTTGCAATTTATTCTGTATATTCACTGTTTGTAAATAGTTCTTTGCAAGTTGTCTTTCCTGTCAGAGTAAGAGCTCCTTTAGAGAAGGAATTCTTATGACTTTCCTTTCCTTTCCTTTCCTTCTCTTCCTTCCTTCCTTCCTTCCTTCCTTCCTTCCTTCCTTCCTTCCTTCCTTCCTTCCTTCCTTCNCTTTCTTTCTTTCTTTCTTTCTTTCTTTCTTTCTTTCTTTCTTTCTTTCTTTCTTTCCTCCTTTTGTGTATTGACTTATAGGTGGAAGAGTGGTAAGGGTAGGCAATGGGGGTCAAGTGACTTGCCCAGGGTCACACAGCTGGGAAGTGTCTGAGGCCAGATTTGAACCTAGGACCTCCCGTCTCTAGGCCTGGCTCTCAATCCACTGAGCTACCCAGCTGCCCCCCAGACTTTTAACTTGTCTCATTTAGCAATCACTATGCTCCTTGAATACAGGCTAGGATTACATTGTTGTCTTTTGTCTTTAATGCTAATGTAATGTTGATCTATATTGGGCTTTTTCATCCATCCTATGTATTTTGCCATTGATTTTTCTTAACAAAAGTTCAGTGCTTTACATTTATCTTCTATTAAATTCCATCTCACTAAACTTAATCCATTGTTACATCCTAATGAGATCTTTTTAAACCGCCAGTTTTGCCTTCCAGGACACAACTATCTAGACCTCTTGGCTTCATATCATACTCAGATTTAATTACCATACCATCTACACTTTCATCTAAATCACTAATTAAAATTGTGAACAAAATAGGATCAAATATTAAAGCTTTTAGTACTACACAAGATAGCTCCTTCCAGGTTGATGTTCAGGATTCAGCTTAAATATGATCTTCTGGTTGAGACTATCTGGGTTCTTTCCAGGTCTCAGAAATATAAAACCAGGCACCTTAATAGGGCTATTTCATTTGTCTTTGTATCCACAAAACCTATCACATAGCAACTACTTGATAAATATTGAATGATTGCTATTGAGATTTTAGTAATCATCCCTTAAATTGGTTCCTCAATCAAATCACCTATGTGACTTTGGAAAGACACTCCATTTCTTAAGGCCTTAATTTTTTTTATTTGTGAAATTAGAGGAACCAGAGACGTTTATATAGCACTTTAATGTTTGCAAAGCACTGACTAAAAGACCTTTTAAGTCTCAGTTATTTCTAAAATGTTATAATCTTGGTGTATTACTTGGTCAAATGAGTTTAGCAAACAAAAAAGAAAATGTTCTGAACTTGCTATGGTCACTTTGAATATGAGCATTGGTCAATTCAACCAATTCTCAGTTACTCTACCATTACATTGATGAGTTCTGGTATAATTTCTATTTTTGTTACTTTTGGTGTCCCTGATAATATCTTACAATTATAGAATCTTGGGGCCTCATGCTTAGGCACTAAAATTCAATATGTTTTGCTTCTCCAAAAGGGGCTATACTCTTAGCAGAGGAAATGCTCTTTATATACTTGTTGCTTCTGGTCCAGAGGTTTCAGATATTTGTTGCTTTATTGATACTTGCAGCTGATGGAGCCACTCGTGGTTTCTAAAGAAGAATATAACTTATTATTGAGAAGAAAAAATGAAGGGGAAGGGAATTTTAGACTTTTTTAGAAGGACTTCATGTCAGCCTCAATTCTGGAGAATTACATCTGAATCAGCATTTCTAACCTAAGACAAATGTCTTTGGAATTATAACAGAAGTATCTTTAACAGGAACTCACTGGGTTGATACAGGGTGTTGTGTAAAAATAAAGACCTTTTTTGCTGCCAGTCACTCACCTGATAGCTTACACCAGCATAGAAAAATCATAGTGTCACAGACCAAGAACTATGCTAATTTTTTGGTATCATTGCTATAGTGAAAGAAAATGGAATCAAAGAAGACACACATTTGAGAGTAATTACTTAATGAAAGAAAGTTCACCTGGTCAACATCTGTAATTACGTGTATCTCCTAATACCATTAATGCCACAATGATTTTCTTCTGGTTTCCAACTCTACTTGTTTTTTAAAATTTGGTTTCAGACTTCCGGGTTAAGATGGCGGCAGAGTAAAAAGCAGCTCTTAACCTCTCCTGACCGCAACACACAAGACTCCTCAAGGGAACATAAAAACAAGTCCAGAAGAATGGAGGAACCCCACAACAGGGCACAGCGTGGAAGGTACGTGGAATCGGGGCATTTCCATGCTATAAAGGGGTGAAACAGCTCTCACTAAATCGCGGGCTGAGCAACCACACCACACCCACCCCCTCCACACACACCACCTATAGCACCGAAGCCAGCTAAAAAGAAATAGAGCAAGTTAGGGGCACCCATCGAGTCATTGGCAGCTCCAGGGCTGGTTCTTGAGAGCAGCAAAATTTGGGACCCCCAAAAGCTAAAGAACGCACACAAACTCTGAGTGCAGGCTCAGAGCGCAGGCGAGGGCGGAGGCGTGAGTGGAGGCAGACACAGTCACAAGCTAAAACTCTGAAACCCTGAGTGGGGAACCAGGGCAGAAAGGTATACCACTGTGGAAGCAGCGCCCTGAGACTTGTAAAGAAACCTCCAGCAGAGGATCAAGCAAGGGGGTCCACCAGGGGGCTTGACCTTGAAAAAAACCAGACCTCAGACTTCAGGAGCCAAAAGATCGTGGACAGACCCTGAGCGCGAGGATAAAACTGAGAAGCTGCTGGGCTAACGATGGCTACCAAGACTCCGGAAGTTCAGAAGAGAAAGATTAACAACAAGAAAAAAAAGTCTTTAACACTCGACAACTTTTACACAGAGAAAATCCAGACAACTGAGCAAACAGAGGTGAACAAACAAGCATCCGGACCCACCTCAAATAAGGAAAATGGGTCACAAGCTATGGAAGAGTTCAAAACTGAGATTTTGAGGAAAATGGAAGAGATCTGGCAAGAAAATAACAGTTTAAAAGGTAGAATCTTGCAATTGGAAAGTGAGGCTAGGAAATCAAATGAACTGATAAGCAAATTGAACACCAGAAATGACCAGAGCGAAAAGGAAAAGCAGAAGATTAAAGCTGAAAACCAAAACATTGTAGCCGAAAACCAAAAGATCATAGCCGAAAACCGAAAGATTATAGCCGAAAACCAATCCCTAAAGGCTAGAATTGAGCAATTAGAAGCTAATGATCTCTCAAGACAACAAGAACAAATAAAACAAAGTCAAAAGACTGAAAAAATAGAAGGAAACATGAAATATCTCAATGAGAGAGTGACAGACCAAGAAAACTGGTCTAAAAGAGACAATTTGAGAATAATTGGTCTTCCAGAAAAACCAGAAATTAATAGAAACCTGGACTCCATACTAAAAGAAATTATTCAGCAAAATTGCCCTGAAGTCCTACAACAAGAGGGCAATATAGAAGTTGAAAGGATCCATAGAACACCCATGACATTCGATCCAGATAAGAAAACGCCCAGGAATATAATTGCCAAATTCAGGAGCTTTCAAGTAAAAGAAAAAATCTTACAAGAAGCCAGAAAGAGACAATTCAAATATCAAGGAACACCAATCAGGATCACACAGGATCTTGGCAGCCTCCACGCTAAAAGATCGCAAGGCTTGGAATACAATATTCAGAAAGGCAAGAGAGCTGGGCCTGCAACCACAGATCAACTACCCATCAAAATTGACTATATATTTCCAGGGGAAAGTATGGGCATTCAACAAAACAAAAGAATTCCAGGTATTTGCACAGAAAAGGCCAGGGCTAAATGGAAAGTTTGATATCCAGCCATAAAAACCAAGAGAAACATGAAAAGGTAAATAAGAAACAGAGGGGAAAGAAAGAAAACTTATAATTTTTAAATTTGCCTTTTTAAGGGTCTCAGTAAGATCTAATTATCTGTAATCCTATGTAGAGAAATGTTACGTATAATTCTCTGTAGTGAACTCTAGTCACTATTATAGTATTCACTATTTTAGTAATCAGAAGAATAATTCACAGGGTGAGGGTGGAACACTAAATAATCTAAGATGACATGGGGGATGGGAAAGAGAGGGTGAATAGCAGGGGACACCAAGAGAAACTTGAGGGAATAAGAAAAAAAAAAGATATTCTATTACACACAAAGAGGGCATGGGAAGGAGAGGGGACAAATACTATTATAAGAAGGAAAGGAAGAGAGCATTAAGAGGTAATAATCAAACCTTACTCTCAGTGTAATCAACCCGGAGAGGGAAGAGTAGCTATACTATCCATTGGGACATAAAACTCTTATCTAACCCTTCTGAGAAAGTCAGAAGGGATAAACCAAGGGGAGCAGGGGAGTGGGGCGGTCAAAAAAAGGGAGGGGAGAAGAGGGAGGGAATTCATAAGGCCTTTAAAAACAAAAAAAGGGGGAAAAATAAGGGAGGGAGTAGAAAGGGAAGTTAATCAAGGGAGGGATTAAGGGATAGTGGCTTAATAGCAAACCACTGGTTTAAAAGGAAACAGTATAAGAAAAAGGGGGTAGGAATAGGGGAGGATACGAAAATGTCAGCAAATGCACAACTGATGATTATAACTCTGAATGTGAATGGGATGAACTTACACAAAAAATGGAAGCAAATAGCAGAGTGGATTAGAAACCAAAATCCTACCATATGTTGTCTACAAGAAACACATATGAGACGGGTGGACATACACAAGTTTAAGGTTCAGGGCTTGAGCAAAATCTTTTGGGCATCAAATGAGAAAAAGAAGGCAGGAGTGGCTATTATGATTTCTGACAAAGCCAAAGTAAAAATAGATATGATTAAAAAAGACAGGGAAGGTCATTACATCCTGATTAAAGGCAGTATAAACAATGAGGAAATAACACTGCTCAATATATATGCACCAAGTTGCATAGCATCCAAATTCATAAAGGAGAAACTGGCAGAGCTCAAGAAGGAAATACATAGTAAAACCACACTAGTGGGAGATCTAAATATTCCTCTTTCAGACCTAGATAAATCAAACCGAAAAAAAATAAGAAAGAGGTAAGAGAGGTGAATGAAGTCCTAGAAAAATTAGATTTAATTGATATGTGGAGAAAAATAAATAGGGACAAAAAGGAATACACCTTCTTTCTAGCTGCATATGGCACATTCACAAAGATTGACCATGTTACAGGGCATAGAATCATTGCAAACAAATGCAAACGAGCAGAAATAATAAATGTAAACTTCTCAGATCATAATGCAATAAAAATAATAATTAGTAAGGGCACCTGGACAGGAAAATCAAAAACTAATTGGAAATTAAATAATATGATTCTCCAAAACCAATTTGTCAAAGAAGGAATCATAGAAACAATCAATAATTTCATTGAAGAAAATGACAATGATGAGACATCCTACCAAACTCTGTGGGATGTGGCCAAGGCAGTACTCAGGGGGAAATTTATATCCTTGAGTGCATATATTAACAAATTAAAGAGGGCAGAGATTAATGAACTGGTCACGCAACTCAAAAAATTAGAAAGTGAGCAAATTAAAAATCCCCAGATGAAAACTAAATTAGAAATACTAAAAATCAAGGGAAAAATTAATAAAATCGAAAGTAAAAGAACTATTGAATTAATAAGTAAGACTAGAAGCTGGTATTTTGAAAAAACAGATAAAATAGACAAAGTACTGGTCGATCTAATAAAAAAAAGGAAAGAAGAAAACCAAATTGACAGTATCAAAGATGAAAAGGGAGACCTCACCTCTAATGAAGGGGAAATTAAGGCAATCATTAAAAACTATTTTGCCCAATTATATGACAATAAATATAACAATTTAGAAGATATGGATGAATATTTACAAAAATATAAACTGCCTAGATTAACAGCAGAAGAAATAGAATACCTAAATAATCCCATATCAGAAAAAAGAAATTGAACAAGCCATCAAAGTACTCCCTAAGAAAAAATCGCCAAGGCCTGATGGATTCCCAAGTGAATTCTATCAGACATTCAAAGAGCAACTAATCCCAATACTATACAAATTATTTGATATGATAAGCAAAGAAGGAGTCCTACCAAATTCCTTTTATGACACAAATATGGTACTGATTTGAAAGCCAGGGAGATCAAAAACAGAGAAAGGAAACTACAGATCTATCTCCCTAATGAACATAGATGCAAAAATCTTAAATAGAATACTAGCAAAGAGACCCCAGGAAGTAATTAAGATCATCCACCATGATCAGGTGGGATTTATACCAGGAATGCAAGGTTGGTTCAACATTAGGAAAACCATCCACATAATTGACAATAACAACAGTCTAACAAACAAAAATCACATGATCATCTCAATAGATGCTGAAAAAGCCTTTGACAAAATACAGCATCCATTCCTATTGAAAACACTGAAAAGTATAGGAATAGAAGGACCTTTCCTAAAAATAATAAACAGTATATACCTAAAACCATCAACAAACATCATATGCAATGGGGATAAATTAGAAGCCTTCCCAATAAGATCAGGAGTAAAACAAGGATACCCATTATCACCTCTATTATTCAACATAGTACTAGAAACACTAGCAGTTGCAATTAGAGAAGAAAAAGAAATTGAAGGTATCAAAATAGGCAAGGAGGAGACTAAGCTATCACTCTTTGCAGATGATATGATGGTCTACTTAAAAAATCCTAGAGAATCAACTAAGAAGCTTGTAGAAATAATCAACAACTTTAGCAAAGTTGCAGGATACAAAATAAATGCACATAAATCATCAGCATTTCTATACATTTCCAACACATTAGAGCAGCAAGAAGTAGAAAGAGAAACGCCATTTAAAATCACCCTAGACAATATAAAATACTTAGGAATCTATCTACCAAAACAAACACAGCAACTATATGAAAACAACTACAAAACACTTTCCAAACAAATAAAACTGGATTTAAACAATTGGAAAGCCATTGATTGCTCATGGGTAGGTCGAGCTAACATAATAAAAATGACAATTCTACCGAAATTAATTTACCTATTTAGCGCCATACCTATCAAGCTACCAAAAAACTTCTTTACTGAATTAGAAAAAAACTATAACAAATTTCATTTGGAATAACAAAAGATCAAGAATATCAAGGGAAATAATGAAAAAAATGTGAAGGAAGGGGGCCTAGCAGTACCAGATATTAAACTATACTGTAAAGCAGCAGTCACCAAAACAATATGGTAATGGCTAAGAGATAGAGAGGAGGATCAGTGGAATAGACTTGGGGTTAATGACATCAGCAAGACCGTGTATGATAAACCCAAAGAGCCCAACTTTTGGGACATGAATCCACTATTTGACAAAAACTGCTGGGAAATTTGGAAAACAATATGGGAGAGATTAGGTCTAGATCAACATCTCACACCCTACACCAAGATAAATTCAGAATGGGTGAACAACTTGAATATAAAGAGGGAAACTCTAAATAAGTTAAGTGAACACAGAATAGTGTACTTGTCAGATCTCTGGGAAAGGAAAGACTTTAAAACCAAGCAAGAGTTAGAGAAAATTACAAAATGTAAATTAAATGGTTTTGATTATATTAAACTAAAAAGCTTTTGTACAAACAAAAACAATGTAGTCAAAATCAGGTGGGAAACAACAAATTGGGAAAAAATCTTTATAACGAAAAACTCCGACAGGGGTCTAATTAGTCAAATATACAAGGAGTTAAAGCAATTGTATAAAAAATCAAGTCATTCCCCAATTGATGAATGGGCAAGAGACATGAATAGGCAATTTTCAGGTAAAGGAATCAAAAGTATCAATAAGCACATGAGAAAGTGTTCCAAATCTCTAATAATTAGAGAAATGCAAATCAAAACAACTCTGAGATATCACCTCACACCTAGCAGATTGGCTAAAATGAAAGAAGGGGAGAGTAATGAATGCTGGAGGGGATATGGCAAAATTGGGACATTAATGCATTGCTGGTGGAGCTGTGAACTGATCCAGCCATTCTGGCTGGCAATTTGGAATCATGCTCAAAGGGCTATAAAAGACTGCCTGCCCTTTGATCCAGCCATACCTTTGCTGGGTTTGTACCCCAAAGAGATCATAGATAAACAGACTTGTACGAAAATATTCATAGCTGCGCTTTTTGTGGTGGCAACAAACTGGAAAAGGAGGGAATGTCCTTCAATTGGGGAATGGCTGAACAAACTGTGGTATATGCGGGTGATGGAATACTATTGTGCTAAAAGGAATAATAAACTGGAGGAGTTCCAGGTGAACTGGAAAGACCTCCAGGAACAGATGCAGAGTGAAAGGAGCAGAGCCAGAAGAACACTGTACACAGAGACTGATACACTGTGGTAAAATCGAATGTAAAGGGCTTCTGTACCAGCAGCAATGCAATGACCCAGGACAGCTCTGAGGGATTTATGGTAAAGAAAGCTGCCCACATTCAGAGGAAAGACTACAGGAGAGGAAACATATAAGAAAAACAACTGCTTGAACGCATGGGTCGGGGTGGACATGATTGGGGATGTGGACTCGAAACTACCACACCAATGCAACTACCAACAATTTGGAAATAGGTCTTGATCAATGACACATGCCAAAACCAGTGGAAATGTGCATCGGCCATGGGTGGGGGGATTGCGGGGGGTGAAGGGGAAAGTAGGAGCATGAATCATGTAACCATGTTAAAAATGAATATTAATAAATGTTTAAATTTTAAAAAAAATTTGGTTTCAGTTCAACTTATTTCTAGAAGCATGAAGTACTCACTATGTTTAGGCACTGTGCTAATTGTTATGGTTACAAAGGCAGAAGAAAAACATCGTCCTTAGTCTCACGCATCGTATAGTCTACTGAGAAAAATGTTAAATTCTGGAATTTTGGTTCCTAACATGGTTTGGTTTCTGCTGTACTTTTTCTCATGGATTGTAAATTTAACTCTTCCACTCTCCACCTTTCAGGCACTGCAATTATCTTTAACATAGGTATACATTAGCCCTACAAAACGGACTTTAAATTTATCCCTAATAATTTGATCTTATTAGATTTAGGTTTTCATTTTAGTCTGTTGAAAAATATCTTTGAGTCTAGACTATATTTTCCATATTAAATTGGCTCTCCCTCCCAGCTTTGTGGCATCTGCAAATCTAATCTTTACTTTCATTCATGGAATTGATAAAAATATTGAAAAGGTTAGTACCAAGGAAAGATCCCTGAATTTCTTCACTAGTGACATTCCTCCAAAATAAAACCAAATCATAATGACTAGTTTTTGAACCATTTGCCCAGCTTTGAATCTAATCAACTCTACTGTCCTTTAGCCAACATCTCTGTCTTGCAAGTAAGAAACCATGATTTTATATGAGCATGAATTTATCCTGAGTTACATGTGGCTGTGAACGAGAACCAAAGAAGCTATTTTACCTTAGCTCTGGTTGTATAGAAGTAGAATTGTTGGTTGGAATGTAGATATAAAAAGTAAAATGTCCATGTGAAAGAACTGTGATGAAGCAGTTATCAAAGTCTCAGCTCCCTGCTGAGTGCCTTCTTGTGTCCCTGGCCTTTGACACCAAGAAAGTTGTTTTTGTCAATGTATTCTATGACGTACATTTCTTGGTTTTAATAAGATTCCCAACAATAAAATTTACCAAAAGTAGTATTTATACCCCACTCAGCCCAGGGAGATCAATATTAGTAATCCTTGTTTCCTCCTACCCTCTCTCTCCCTTCTTAAACACACACACACACACACACACACACGCACGCACGCACGCACGCACGCACGCACAAAGTGCACATGCACACACCACAATCATCATTCACCTTCTCTGGAGCACCTCAAGCATTGTGGAAAATGAAAGTCACTATTCAGAAAGTGGCTGTGGACCTCTGCCAAAGAATCATAGAATTTTAGGACTGGAAGGCCTATAGACTTCAACTTCTCTAAATATAGATGGTTAAACAAATCTATAGACTATTTTTTTATCGATCTAGAAACTGAGATTTACTAAAGGTGATAGGATGATAGCAACATTAAATTTAAAGTAAAGAAGCATAGAGATCATCAAGTTAAACTCCTTGATATGAGGGACATTGAAATAGGCCCACAATAACTGTGTCCAGCATGAATTTGTGGCCATTCAAATTAGAACAGAAAATTTCAGATTTTTAATATAATATTCTCTTCCACTATGCCCCCTATATGGTTATATTTATTCTGACAAGATATAGAACAAACAAAAGTTCAATGAAGAATGCTTTGGTTAGTCTCATGTGGAACTCATGAATATATGTTAAAGGCAATCAACTCATTGGCAAAAAGTCTTTTTGGAATAAAGATATTTCAAGTAAAACTAAATATGCTATCACAAAATCTTCCCTGTTTCACTATCTGAAGGGGAGATTTGAGCAAGAATAAGATGTATAGTGTGTGTGTGTGTGTGTGTGTGTGTGTGTGTGTGTGTGTGTGTGTGTGTATGAACTCAATAAGAGTGAAGAAAGTCAAATTGCTAAGGTGAATCCCACAACTAAAGCACAAATCCATTAGACTTCAATGCAAATGGCCTTCAAATAAGAAAAAGAGTTCTAGACTTTCCTATTTTATTTTTCCCATTCATTATCAGGGCAGGGAAAGATGGCAAACAGTGGTGTTGCAAATAGTTTATTATCTTGGCAACAGCTGTATAATGTCGAACGGTGACACTCATACAACATCCTCTACAATGCCGTGAAACGTGGAACATTACTTGGTTCTACTTTCAAGAAAGAAACAGAATTCTAGCCAGGGAGTTACCTGTAACTGACACAGCTGACAAATGTTATCTAATCAGGTCTACATGCATTCCAGACAGGTGCAAGACCCCTGCAGGCTGTAAAATCATGTTGAATAATTCATTATCTAACATACTTAACTTAGTTCTCCCCAGGTAAAGACCAACTTTGTAATCTTTTCAGAACACACACACAGATGGGCATGAGTGAATTTTATATGAAAAATCAGGGGAGATTTTTCTTAACCAAATTCATGCATTCTTTTAAAAAGTAGATGTATTTGGTGATTATGCAATGAATATTTACCTGGGGCATAACTAACCTCAAAATTAAGTGCTCATTTATTGCACCTAGAAAGGTACTTATATTTGCAGAATTCTTATTTCTAACTCTTGGTGCTTTTTTTAAAAAATGGATTTTTATAGTAGGGAGCATGTAAGAGTCTTTGAAATTGCTACACAAGTTTTACCAATTCAATCCAGATTACTCTATTTCTCCTCTTCTGGGATTAACTCATTGTCCTTTCATAGTATCTGACTAAGGTATATGCTTTGATGGACTTAATTAAATGGTTTTGCCCATTCAGGCTCTGCCTGCTTCAATTCTCTTCTTACTACAATTCATCCTCCATTCAGCCACTAAAATGATTTTCCTAAACTATAGATCTAATCATGTCATTTCCCTTTTCAATAAACTCCAGTGGCTTCCTCTTGCCTTCAGGATCAAATACAAAATGCTCTGTTTGGCATTCAAAGCCCTTCATAATCTGGTCTCCTCCTACCTTTCCAGGATTCTTACACATTATTCTCTGACATGTACCTTTCAATATACTTGACACTTGCCTCCTGGCTGATTCACAAGTGAAATACTCCATATTTCAACTTCAAACATTTTCTCTGGCTAATTCCCATGTCTGGAACATTTTTCCTCCTCCATTCTGACTACTGACATCTATAGCTTCTTTAAAGTCGTGACTAAAATTTTATCTTTTATTTGAAAGCTTCTCTGGTCCCTCTTCATTCTACTTTGTTTGCTTGTCTCCTCCATTGGACTGTAAGGTCTTTGAGGGACTATCGTGCCTCTCCTTTCATATCCCCAGTGCTTAGCACTTAGGAGATGCTTAATAAATGTTTATTGATTGATTCATTAGATTTCTCATATGTGGATAGCTGTTTAGCTCTCTTCAGTAATTATAAACCTCAATGAAGAAGCCAAGAATTATTCTGGTCTCCCTGTAATTGGTTCAAATTTAATCACTTTTAAAGGCCTCTGAAGAATATCATCTATCAGAGATCCCTCTACTCTTTACTATTAACTTAAGTCATCTTCAATGGCAGTAGCAAATTTTGGATGAACATGTTTCCATCCTTACTCAGTACTGATCATTAAAAGATCCCTGAAGAATCACCTCAGTGGTTACATTCATCAAGTAATCATGTATAGTCTTATTTTATACATGGAAAACACTTGGTTGGAAGAGAACCCTTAATTGTTGGCTTTTTCCACCAAGGCAAAAGGGCTTCTTTTGTTAATGTTGTTCTATTTTATTGTCAATTCTTTTTAAAAACCAGTCCAATAATTCTGTAAAAATATTCATTAGTACAACTTTACCTTCTCTTCATGAGCCTAGTCTCAATCTTGAGAGATATGAAAGGGAACAAAGGGGGAAAGGGGACAAAGCCGGTGCAAGAATAGAATGGCAGCCATACAATATTAAGAGATGGTCAGAAATTAATGCATAGCCTTTGTGGCTCTTTATCTGGAAGCAATAAAAATGAAGAAATTCTCTTAGCAAAACTTTATATTAGGGGTCTTAAAGAGAGACATGACCCTATAAGAGGGGTCAGAAACCCATAGTGCAGATTTTGGGAACAATTGGGAGTATCAGCAACCAATCTGGGCACAGCAACAAATGAAGTCCTAAAACATCTATCCTAAGATATCATAGAAGATCCCAAAGATCTTTTGCTCTGAACATCAAAGATAGAGGGTATTCTAAAACCTATTAATGATCTTAACATTTTTATAACCCCAAGAAATTGTGATCATTATATGAATACAGGTGAGCAGGTTAAGACTAAGCAGGGCTAATCACTCCAAACCAATAGCTTACCAAGGGAGGAAGTGTCCCCTGGCCCAAATTCAAGAAATAAGGCTGAAGAGAAGAATAAATAGAAGATAATGACCATCATAAATCCAATCTAAAAGAAAAGTAATTTCAAAATAATGGCAGAAACTCAAAGGGGGAAAAAAAAGAATCTTCCAAAATGATTGTATACCTATCAAAAATCAAAAAGAAATCAAAATGAATTCAAAATTCTAGAAAGCAGTAAACACTACCGAGGTAATATTGTCCCTAATCATTAAAATAGATCTAACAGAAACCAATGAAACCTGAACAAGCAAGAAATATTAAAATAAATTGAAAAGCATGAAGAAAATATTAGAAAATGAGTTATCTGATAACACAAAAAAACTGACCTGAAAAAAGGTTAATGAAAGAAAATTTAAGAATGACAACTCACAAAAATATCCTTTAAAAAAGCCCAAACAATATGTTTTCAAAAAAAATCATAAAAGAAAGGTCTAGATATATTAGAATTAGATAACAAAATGAAAATAGAAGCTGTCTTATACTGAAAAAATAAGCCTCTAAAAGGAAATTTTCCAGTAATGCCCTAGTCAAAATACTGATCTTCCATATCAAAAGATACTGAGATCAAGGATACAAAGATATTCAAGCTATTGGAAAGAAGTTCAAATATCAGGAAACTATAATCAGGATAAAATAAGAAATGACGACACATGGCATTGTCTACTAGAAAAGAGAACATCTTAAAATACAATACTCAAAAATGGAAAAAAGTATAGGCCCAACAAATTGTAATAATTAAAATTAAATTATGAGGCTGCTAGTAGCTTTAATAGCTTTATTACGTCAAAATGGTGATAGTAAAGAGAAGGAAATGTAGGAAAGCGGTAAAGAGTTCCTTAGCTCAGTACCCTATTTGCCATTTGATAGATTTAAGCTCACTACTGACAGGGGTGCCTTCATGTTCCAAGATTTAGCCAGAAGAGCTCAAAAGTGTGAGCAGTGCCTTGATCTCGCCTTATAAGCAATTTTTTCCATCCATTAAGTCTCCCACATCACATCTCAGGAACCAATCATAGTTCCTTAATTTGCCTGGCACCAGCCAGGGGGGCAGTGCCAGTGGAATCAGTTTCCTGTCTTGTGGGTTTCAACTTCCTTTCTCTGAGGGTCTCTCTATACTTGCACATCTCAATGGTAAAGGATCTTCAGGCACATGGTTGATGACATCAAACAAAGTGACATAATGGGTATGGGAATTCCCTTCCCACAAAAGAAAAAGCTAAATACACTCCTTTTAAGGGGGCAAATGAATTTTAATATAATAGAGGGCTTTCAAACATTTCTGATTTTAAAAGAGTTGAGTTAGAACTGATTCTGGTTATATCCCATTCCTGGAGCATTCTCCCTTTTCCTTCTGATTACTGAGCTCTTTGACTTTCTTTAAGTCACAACTAAAATCCAATTCTACCCCAAAATAAGACTTAAAAGAAACCCAGAAAAGTATACTAATTTGAACATTTAGAAGGAACTTCAAAGACTTTTAATAATTTGATATCAATTTACAAGTCCAATTTACCTGCTATTACCATACCTGATACTATATAAACTATTGGGGAAAATGATGAAATGAGGAACCCTACCAAATTTCTTTAATAACAGAAATATGGAGCTGACATATAAAACAGAAAGAGCAAAAACAGAGAAAGAAAACATCAGACAAATTATGAAAGCAATTGTTATATCTATGCCTAAGGGAAGAATTTATGACTAACCAAAAGATAGAAAAATGGATCATTTTGATTACATTAAACCAAAAAACTTAGTTCAAAAATAACAAATTTTATGGCTTGTATTTTTGAAAAAGGCCTCATTTCTCAACTATATAGAGATCTGAGTTAAAATTATAAGAAAGCTAGTCATTCCACAATTGATAAAGCATTAAAGGAGGTGAACAGGCAGCTTTAAGGTGAAGAAATCAAAGCTATCTACAATTAAAAATGTTATAAATCACTATTAATTAGAAAACTACATATTAAAATTACTCAGAAGTACAACTTTTTACTTATCAGACTGGCTAATATGACAGAGAAAGTAAATTATAAATGTTAGATGGGATGTGAGAAAATTGGGACTTTTCCCAAAGGCTTATAAAATTGTATATATTTTTTGATCCAGCAATATTACTATTTGTTCTGAATGCAAAGAGATTAAAAACAGGAGGAAGAAGGATCTATTTGTAGAAAAATGCATAGAGTAGGTTTTGTTTTAGAGAAAATAATCTGAAATGGAGAGGATGCCAATCAATTGGTAAATGGCTAAAGAATTTGTGTTATATGATTGTAATAAAATCTTATTGTGCTTTAAGAAAAGATGACCCAGTGGATTTCAGAAAAACCTGGGAAGACTTACATTAACTGATGCAAAGTGAAGTGAGTAGAACCAGGAGAATAGTCTACACATAGATGAACAACTGTGAATCATGTAGCTATTCTCATTTAGCTATATCATGAAGCAACTCAGTGATCCAAGACAATTCCAAAGGACTCATAAAGAAAAATGTTTTCCACTAACAGAGAAAGAACTGATGGAGTCTGACTGCATATCGAAGCATATAATGTTTCGCTTTATTTTCTTCATTTTTATGTTTTGTACAACATGACAAACATGATAATGTGGTTTTTTATAATATCATATGAATAATTGATAATTTCTTTCTCAGAGAGAGGGAAGTGGAAGAAGGAAGAGAGAGAATATGGAACTCAAAATGTTAGAGGATAAATGTCAAAAACTGTTTTACATAAAATTAGGAAAGGATGAAACATTACTGAAGGGGGAAAAAGAGCTTTGTATAGGATCCTTTACATTGATTGTGTTTATTGAATGAATGAACATGTTAATGATTCTGATTCAGTAAATGAATCAATGAACTTATATTTTTAAAATCTTCATGAAAAACCTCTTATACAAGAGATCATATGGTTCCCAAACGGAGGTGTGGTTGGAAAAGAACTGACTTTCAGTCACAGTACCCCAGTTTAGACACTAGCATTGTCACTTTAGGAGATCTCTATCATTTCTATACCCTTTATTTAAACTCTCTTGACTCTAAAATGACTGGGAATAATCTTTTGGGTTTATTCCATCTCTAAATTATATAAAAGTACATGGTACTTTTGGATAGCAGAATGAGCTGCAAAGTAAATATATTATTTTTAAAACAAGACAATATGGTCATAAATCTCCCCTGCGTCGAATACCCCCCAATCCTGCAGCATTATACTTAAATGGGGCATAGCATTAAATAAAGTTTATAACAAATAAGTTTCTTTTCAAACTAAATTAATAAATTTCCCTTTTTTACAGTATTTCTTAACTATCTAGGTCCTTAGCCTTTACTTAATGATGATGCACTTGATTAAATAAAATGAAAGAAAAATGAAAGTTCTTTCAGACATTAAAATGAATAATGAGTTTAGACTTAATCCAAAAGCAATTTAACTTTAAACATTCATATGAAATTAAATGAGCCATTGAATTTGCTATATAAGCAAGCATTAATCTTATCAAGCTATGAAAACTGGAATGTTATACAGTGACCCATTAATTTCAAAGCCTAATACAAGGTCTGTTTAATGCCTGCAGTCCATTAAAAAGTCTTATTCCACAATATAAGTGCTTTTTCATAAAAATTTAAACCCCAATTCATTTTTTCCGCTGCTCCAATCATTTGATAATCTACTGTGACAAGATTACATTTGCAAATCTAACTGCAGTCTGTGGTCTTGTCATGTCAGATACATTTTGCTCATGGATGTGTGTCTGGTTTCTTTTAGCCTCCAATCTGGAAAAGGAAAGTTTCAATTCCTGGTGGAGATTATGAAAAGGTATCCTCTATCCATATAGGAAAGAATTCCTTTGACTTCATTGGCATTAAGGAAAGATTTCATAACCAATGAAAAACCACATTCTCATGTGTGGCAATGAAGAATTTTCTATACCATGTCTCTCTAAGGTAAAGCAATCCCCTTCCTCAATTCTAATCTTGTTCCTAAATCGTTGCTCCAACCAGGCATCTACCCACCATTGTGCACCCACAGGCAGATAAATTTACATATATGTGCGTTTTTATATGTAAATTTATCTGTATGTGTATGCAGAATGGTGGGTAGATGTATACTTGTTTTCCGTAACCCAGTAATGTCTTTTCCCCACTACTTTAGCAATCTAAATCCCATCAATCATTTAAAGTGAACTCAAGGCAAAACCCCTCCAATAAAAATGTTCTTAATCCCATCTCCAATGGCCATATTCTTCTTCTTGGGGTTCATAGCTTTTATTGTTTGTTTCATTGTTCTCTTGGTTCTGCTCCTTTCACTCTGCATCAGTTTCTAATTCCTCCTGTTCATTATTCCTTTTAGCACAAGAGTTTAATAAATGATTCTTGATTGACTGACATTTGATTATTAAAGTCTAAAATCTCTGCCAAAGTCTTGCTCCAATGTATTATTGTGGTTCTCAAAGTCTATTACAAGATAACTTATAATATACAAGCTCTGACATGTCTTATCAATTTGAACAGGCTTAAATTTAACAAATACTTATGAAGCAGTTACTGTGTATGACACACCATTACAACCACTGAGGAAGAAACAAAATTTAGACAATCTTAGGAGCTTAAAGTAGAAATAAGATGTATATATACACATCTAAAATACAAAATAATGTATGTCAGTCAATAAACATTTATTAAACAACTTCATCTGTGTCTGGCATTGTGCTAAGCAATAGGGGTACCAAAAAAGGCAAAAGGTAATTACTGCCCTCAAGAAACTCACAATACAAAGGAGAAACAACAAACAAGCAACTATATGTAAAAGAGCTATCTACAAGAGAGAAGAAAGACATAAGAATTAAGATTGGGAAAGAATTCATGTAGAAGATAGGATTCTAGTTAAGGCTTATAGAAAGTTCGGAAAACCCGAAGGCAGAGATGAGAAGGGAGAGCATTCCAAACTTGGAGGAAAGCCTGAGAAAATGACCAGAGCTGAGATCTGGAGTGTTTTGTTCAGGGAATGGCCAAGAAAGCATTTGTCTTTGTATCAATGCATATATAGTATGAAGTAAAGTGTAAGAAAAATAGAAATGTAGAAGGGGGTAGGTTATGAATCACTTCTAACATCGCTCATAGGATTATGTATTTGATCCTAGAGGCAATAAGGAGCCCCTGGCATTTATTGAGTAGGACATGCACTAAACGCATGAAAAAAATGTGATGTACTTTCTGAGACTAGGTCTGAAGGAAAATTTTCATGTCCAAGGACTCAAGGACTTTCTGAAGAAGGTGAAATTTGAATTTGTATTTAAGTATTGTTTTGGAATTCAATAAGTAACAGAAGAAATGAATAGCATTCCCAGTGCAGGAAATAGAGTAAGTAAAGGCAAAAGGCTGGGAAAATGAACTCAAGTTTACAAACAGTGAATTCTTCATTTTGGCTAAAGCATAGTAATAGAAGCAAGTAAAATAAAATTATATTGGAAAGATAGATTGGTGCCTCTTCTGGATGATTTTGGATGATAGTTTGGGGAGCTGAAACTTTACTTACCAATAATGAACAACTAAAGGGTTTAAGTAGAATGATATGACTAAATATTTAATAGGATAGATTTGCCTGGAACTATGTGAAGGGAAGCCTCAATAGGTGACTATTGCAACAGTCCATGCTGCTTTAATGATCAAATAATTAGGTCTTCCATATGAAGGGAGGAAATAGTATTAAAAATGACTCCAAAGTATCAAAAAAGGTATAAGTAGGAGTTAGAAAAACAGGAAAACAAGAAGAATATAATATCTCTGAAACTGGAGTAGGAAAGAGTAGTGAGAAAAAAGGATATGATCAACAAAGTCAAATGCTTCCCAAAGGTCAAGGGGAAAGGGTGGAATATAATCAAATGAAATTTAATGATGAGGTTCAAAATCAATATGGGTGATTCAAATAAAAAAGTTATGGGAGTTTAAATGAAGTTCAAGTCAACATGACAAATCAAACAAAAATAATGTCATCTTGAAGAATAGAAGCATAATGTCCAGAATAATGAAGATTATAATTTTATATTGTGAGGTCAAATACGAAATACTATGTTCAGTTTGGGATGTCAAACTTTAGTATCATAAGAATCAAAGAGTGATGAGGATACTAAGTAGACTTAAAATAAGTCATATAACAATGGGATGAGAAAATTGAAAACATTTAGCCTGGCTTTTTGAATTTCACCATCTTTCCTAAGCTGCTGCCTACTCACCTGTAACTCCTCTCAGGAGCATATCATTCCCTTTCTTCCATTAGTAAGTTGCCTTCAGGACCTTCTTTTTGGTGACAGGCATAGGCTGGCCATATTTCATTCCCTTGCTGTCTGTGCTTCTGACTCTCTGAACTTCACAATTGTGCCCCCATGCAAACATTTTTCTCCCTCCCAATTCCTATTTTTTGACTCCCTTTTTATTTGTTGTCTTTTTACATTAAAATATAAGATTTTTGAAGGCAGGAACTATTTTTTTCTTTTTGCTGGGATTGTATCATCAGCATTTAGCAAAGTGCTTGACACAAGTAAGTGTTTGTTGTTTGCCTACTTGAATGAGAAAAGACTTCCATATGGGGAACTGGTTGACTATTTTCTCTGAGTATATGAAGGACAATTTTGTGAAAAATTATTTGGATTCTTTTCATTGACTCAAGATGGTAGAATTAGGAACAATGAATGACAGCCCAAAATGAGAAGTTTTCACCCATTTCAGATGTCTCCAATGGAAATAATTTTTTTTTCTTTCAGTCAATGTAGCTCAAAATTGAATATACTACTAAGGGAAAACAAACGTGTTCTCCAACACTAAAAATATTCTAATGGAAGACTAGATGACCTCCTCTGTGAATGTTGTAGAGGGAATTACTACTCAGGTAAGTGTTGAACTTGATCACCTCCAAGATTATTTCCACCTCTGAAATTCCTCAATTCTTTGACTGAAAAATAACCATTGAACCTTGTGATCAAGGTTCATTGATTGTCTTTGAGAGGGAAGTCTCCATAGAATGTGGGGTACAATAGTCACATTAATGAGATAATGAGGAAAGGGATGCATCAAATATATTTTATTTATCTAATATTGTATTTGTGAAGATAGGATTAACTCTCCCCTTGTCTATTTTAAGTTAATCAATCAAAACTTAAGTACCCCTACTTAGTACCTTACCATTCACTAAGTATGAGAGTTCACAAGTCACTTGCTAGAGTAGGTGACAACTCCAGAGGCCACTGCCCTGCTCCTGGGCAGTGCTAGGCAAATTGAAAGACTGCAATTGGTTCTCGCAAAATGGGGAAGGGACAGGAAGTGATGTGGAAAAAAGACTATAAAATGTCCTGAGCTTCCTGTCAAAGAGACTTCTCCTTTGAACTTCTTCTCCTTCGGAGTTCATCTTTGGAGACTCTGCATTGTCGAGCTGGACTGAAGGAGGAAACTCTTTCCCTGAAAACTGTGTTGGCTTGTTGGTTGTACTGGCTAGCCTTTCCTGGCATCTGGAGAGATTGGTTCCAGAGAGGCCTTCTTTTCCTAGAGGAGGATGCATTGGTGGAAGCCTTCCTAAAGACACCACCAGGACTCCTGGCCTAAAAGACTACCATGACTTCATGTGCATACTGGGACTGAGCTGGACTTCTTAGGACAGAAATTATAGGGTGTCTAGCTAGGCAATACTTTCTACTTCCTTCCTACATTTCTCTCTTTTACTATATCTCTATTAAACTAAATTGTTAAGAGCAGATAACAGACTCATGACTTGAGTTATTGTTTTTTTAATTGGTGACCACAATATTACTCTAGAATTCTCATATTTAGTATAAAAACTTAAATTTTAAATTCTTACATATTTTAATTATAAGCATCTAAGTCAGTGCTAGGGGAAATATTGTGATAGAATATTAGGCTTGGAGTCAGGAATACCAGAGTTCAAATCCAGATTCAAACATTTTACTGTGTAACCTTGAGCAAGTTGCTTAACCTCTTCCTAGTTTTCTCATCTGTAAAATGAGGATAATAATAGCACCTATCTCTCAGGATTTTTTCTGAGGATCAAATGAGAAAATCATTTTAAAGGACTTAGCACAGTATAAGTACAGTGTAAGCACGATATATGTTGGCCTTTTTTTCCCTTTTCTAATTTGTAGCAACTAAATTTGCTTTGAAAAACATGATTATCCCTTGCCTAAAGCTGTAAGGACCTTGTTCTGGTATTGTAAAAATAACAAGGAAGTAAACCAATATAGATATTATGATTTAAATTTTCATTAGAATTTGGGTGAAAAAGGAAATGTAGCTTTTCCTACCTTTTCCATAAAAGTTTACTATGGAATTCTTTCTTTAAATCATAATATTAGTCCTTCGTACCATAGGACCTCTGTACCCTGAGTATTCTAGTTTGTCAAATGAGAAAAATAACAATTATGAATAGAATTTTTTAAAAATCCACTTACAAATAATTCCACTAATTGATTCCTCAGTGTGCTGTTGCTTATTTCTTTTGCCACTGGTGGATCGGGTTCCTGGATATCAGTAGTCTGTTGCTTTCTTAGCTTCTGTCTCTCAGGGTTTTACCTTGGTAGTATCTTCCCTTCCCAGTCAGAAGGCTGAGTGAGGGCAGGTAGATCTGTGATGTTCCTTGTGTAGTGTGCTTTAAAGCATTTTGCCCTGAGGCTGTCTTTCTAGATCCCTGCTGCTGCAGCTGTGGCCAGCATTGTTTCTGTCCAAGCTCCATGCTCTGCTGCCCAGGCTCCTCACTCTTCAGCCTCAGGTCTTAAGTCTTGCTGCCCAGACCTTGCACTGCCCTCAGGGATAAGTCTGTGGTGCTTCCAGCCAGCCCCTGAGGATTTAGAGATTATTTTTACATAGGAGGTGAAATTTATGCGAGGTTTAGAAGAGTATAAGAGCCATACCATATCTTCAAACTTAGCATCAGTGGTATAAATGAAACTACTCAGAACCATGTTAATGTGACTGTATTAGTATTCAAAATTCATTGTTAGTAAATCAGAAAAAATAAATTTTATAGGTGCAAAAATTTCAAAAACGATAGGCTAAACATTGCACTAACATGCTATCATCTCATCTGTTTTAAAAAAAAAGCCTCCCAATGTTCCTTTCAAAAGAGCCTATGTATTCTGAATTATTCAGAGTCTTCCTCATTCCAAGAGCAAATCAATTGGGGAAGAAAGGTCAAAGGAAGTGATGTAGAGGTACTAGCAAAATCCCACCAAAATAGTTTTTAAGGAAACACAGTCTGGAAACTTTAGCCCTCAATCAAAACTGAGATTTTCAATACAGAAATTAAAAATACTTCCATATATAACCATTGAATTGATCATTTGACTGTCACCCATTGGAATGATGATATTTTTAATAGTCGATCATAATTTAATTTGTTTGAAGCCAAACTTATCAAAAGTCTCTCAAGGAAAAAAAAAAACATTTACAGCTAGCCAAAATCTCAAGAAAAAAGTACCAGTGTCATTATTTGAGTAAAGTCTCTTATTCTGGTTGCATCTAAATAAAAGCAATTTTACTGAGCTGTTTGTTCTGTCACTTGGTCTCAGCTTTGTTTTGCCAAGGTTTTTCTGCATGAAGATAAATAAAACACTGAGAAAAAGTAGGGTGGGATTCTGGTTAGATGACCATCAAGAAGATTGTCTCCCTATCTAGAAACTCACTATCCATGATAGAATATACTCATTTGAAACACAAACTATGCTGTACAATACAGAGGATATAAACAATGATTTCATGAACATGTAAAGGGAGCCTCTGAAAACTCACTTTTGATAAAGGAGAAAAGAGTATAAAAGTGAGAAGCAAAAGTGATACACCAAGGAACTGGCATAGAGAAATATTTCATGCTACACTTGAGAAAACACTGGTAGATATAGACTAGATAATAAAATTATGTGGGTTTAGAACTGGTTGAATGCATAGAATAAAAGACTAGTTATCAATTATTCAATGTTAACTTGGCAAAAGATTTCCAGGGACTTTCAGGGGTGGAGCCAAGATGACCCAGTAAAAGCAGGTAAGCTCAAACCACTCTAAGAATCCTCTCTAACCAACCTTAAAATAACACTTCAAAATGAATACTTGAGTGAAAGAACCAACAAGGAGAGAGAGTAAAACAACTTTCCTATAGAAAACAACTTGAAAACTAGAGGGAGAGATGGTTGGGTTCACAAGGGTGAGAGGGGAGCACAAGCCACAGCTAGGTCCCAGCCAGGAGTACTGTCCCGGGCCAGTAACAAGCCCCACTCCACATCTATTGTTCCAGATTCTGAACCCGCACCCAAGCCAACTTTAAGACCCTGAGACCCCGTCAAAGCCAACAGCAATGTGATCCCATGCACACCCAATTAAAGTTCCAAGCTCCTGCCCATACTTGCAGGGAAGTCTTTAGGGTGCCGGGCTAGTGCAGACCCAGAAGGACGATCTGAGGACCTGCCCAATCCCAAAACAAGCCCCTAAGCCCCAGTGCAAGGGAGTTGGCAAGACATCTAGCTGATGCAAGCCTAAGGGGAGGCATAGAACACATACCCAAGCCTGCAATGAGGTCTTGAATTCTAGCACAAGACAATCTTTACATTATGCCTGGCCTATCTAAGCCAAGAGTTAGGCCCAAAATCTCTACCAAGCTCAAGGTAGGGTTACAAGTCCCAGAACAAGGAAATATACTATATTCCCAAACCCAGAGTGAAGCCCAAAGCCATGCATAAGCCTGGGGTTAGGCCCCAATATAGGATAGCTCACAGTGCTATGAGTTCTACAACTATCAGCAGTCTCAGAGGGTGAATGAATCAGCAATGGGAAATGGCTTTCAGAATTCCCAGCCCACAGGACATTTCACCAGTTTGGATGAACTGAAACTTGCAGAAACCTAGAAACAGAGCTAAGGGTAGCAGCAAGGAAAAACTGAAATTTAAGTGAGTGTCCCTTAAACCCTGAGAACAGAGTCCACCTTTAAAATACAAATAAAAGCCAAGAAAAAGGCTAGGGAAATGGGAAAACTTAAAAATAAAAACCCAAGAATAGAAAAAATTTTATAGAGTCAAAGAAAAGCAAGGCACAGACTCAGAAGGGGAGAGTGAAAGCAAAACAAATATATGCAGAACTACAAAGAAAAATGTGAATTAATTTCAGGTTCTGGAAGAGCTCAAAAAGGACTTTAAAAATCAATTAAGAGGGGGGCAGTTGGGTAGCTCAGTGGAGTGAGAGTCAGGCCTAGAGACGGGAGGTCCTAGGTTCAAACCCGGCCTCAGCCACTTCCCAGCTGTGTGACCCTGGGCAAGTCACTTGACCCCCATTGCCCACCCTTACCAATCTTCCATCTATGAGACAATACACCGAAGTACAAGGGTTTAAAAAGAAATCAATTAAGAGGGGCAGAGGACAAGTGGGGAAGAGAAATGAAATTAACAGAAGAAGAAAATAATAGCAAAATTATCTAAATTAAAAAGGAGTTTCAAAAGCTCATTGAAGAAAATCATTCATTAAAAATTACAATTGAACCACTGGATGCTAATTATTTCATAAGACGTCAAGAAACAATAAAAGAAAATCAGCTGAATGAAAACATAGAAGAAAATGTAAAATATCTCATTAAAAAAAACTGACCTGGAAAATAGATCCAAGAGAGACAATTTAAGAATTATTGGACTACCTGAAAACCATGACAAAAAAAAGTGCATGAACATCATAATATAAGAAACTATCAAAGAAAATTGTGCTCATAGTTTTGAACAAGAGAGTAAAACAGAAATTGAAAGAATCCATAGATCACCTCCAGAAATAAATCACCAAATGACAACTCAAAGGAATAATATAACTAAATTCAAGAATCTCCAAGTCAAGGAGAAAATATTATAAGCAGCTTAAAAAAAAACAATTTAGATACCACTGATATACATTCAGGATTACATAGGGCTTAGTAAACCCCATATTAAAGGATTAGAAAGCTTGGAATATTATATTCTCAAAGGCAAAGGAACTAGGTTTACAACCAGAATCACTTACCCAGCAAAACTAAGTACAATTTCATTTAATAAATAGAACATTTCCAACCATTTCCTGATGAAAAGAACAGTCCTCAACAGAAAATTTAATGTCCAAATACAAGACTAAGGAGAGGCATAAAAAAGTGAATAAGAAATAAGAAAGAGGACATTTAAGGGATTCAATAAGATCAAGCTGTTTATATTCCCACATGAAAAATGATACTTATAATACTTAAAATTGTTATCAGGAGGAGCAGTCAAGATGATGGCTCAGGAGCCGCAAAAGATGAAACCTCTCTGACTATCCTTTCATACCAATCTTTAAAAAGAGCTTCAAAAAAGAGAAAAATCCAAACCCCAAAACAAGATGGAGCCACAGAACTCTCCTGCTGAACACAACTTGAAAGGTAGGCAGAAAGTCAATTCCCACTGTATAAGGGAAAGACTGGAAATAAGATTGGACTGCCCAAACACCCCACCACCACCACCTACTCTGATAATACTTGTGATTAGACACCAGCTGACTGTGGTATTCTTAGGCAGGGGCTACAATCACAATGAAGTACTTCATATCTACTATACAAGGTCCAAGGCTCTGACAGAGACTGGCATGGAGGAACCTGGGGTAGGGGTTGGGGGTAGAGGTGGATCTGTGCGGGCACCCTCAGCCTCTGTGACAGCAGGCTATGGTGAAGATTTGGCCTCAGGGCAGATTAACAGGGCAGGTCAGCTCAATAGGTCTAATCTTGTACACCAGCAGAGGAGAGAAAAGACTAAAGATTCCTTCTAAGGCAAAGCAATTCAAACACCCTGTTCCAGTAAACCAACAGAGGGGCAAGTTTATAGTCCACAGTTGATGAGCATGTGTTAGAAATGAGTAAAAGAAAGGAGGTAATAATTGAACGTTTTGACAGGTATAAAGACAAAAAACAGAACCGGCAGAGAATGGTGGGATCCAAGGAACTTAAAGCAAAACATCAAAAAATCCAGGGAATTGGACTCAGGCTCTGGAAGAGCTCAAAAAGGAATTAAAAATCAAATAAGACAGGTTGACCAAAAATGGGAAAAGGAAAACAACAGCTTTAAAAGCAAAACAAGTAATTTGAAAAGAGGCACATGAAATTAAACATGAAAATAGTGCCTAAAAATGTAAAATTAAAATTGTTATCAGCATTACAACAGTAAGAAGGAATATACATAGATTAAGATTGTAGTAGTAACCTGGTTAGAATGATATGATATGAAAAATAAATTAAGAGGTGAAAAAGAGGATTGCACTGTGAGAAAAAGAGAGGGAGAAGTGGAATGGGGTAAATTGTAGCACCTAAAGAGACATGAAAAACTATTACAGTAGAGGAGAAGATGAGGATGGTGACAGTCAATGCTTAAATCTTACTGTCATCATAATTGGTTCAAAGAGGGAATAATGACTCATTTGGGCATAGGATCCTAACCTACCCTACAGAGAAGTAGGAGGGAAATAAGAACCAGGAGGTTTTAAAAGGGAGAAGAAAGTAAGGGGTGGTTATTGAAAGCAAAATATTTGTGAGGAAAGACAGTGAAAAGAGAGAGAGCCTCTAGGAATCAGGAAAAGTCTTATGTAAAAGATGGTATCTGAACTGAGCTTTAAGAGAAATTAGGGATTCTAAGAGGTAGAAATGAGGAAGTATATTAGAGGTATGAAATATAGCCTCTGCAAAGGAATAGAAATGAGGTAATCAAATGAAATGTGTGAAGAACAATAAAAATGTCAGTGTGACTAGAGAGTACATCAAGTAAGGTAAAATGAGCCTGAAAAAGCATATTGGGTTCAGATTATGAAGGGCTTTAAATGTTAAACAGATAAATTGTATTTGACTCTAGAAGTAAACTGGATATGGGAATTATCAAGCATGGAAGTAATGGTCATCCCTGCGCCTTAGGAGTATCACTTTGACAACTGTGAGGAGTAAAGATTGTCCAGAGAATTAACTTAGGACAGGAAAATGAATTAAAAAGCTAGAAGTCCATTTAAAAAAAATTGAGGTCTTCAACTAAGGTGGTCATGATGTGAATAGAGAGAAGGAAAAGACACCAGGGATGCTATTAAGGTAGAATCAAAAAGACACATAAACTAATTGGATATGTTGATTTAAGGATAGTGAAGAATTGAGAAAGTCACAATGATTTTGAATCCACACACCTGGAAAAAGGGTAGTGCCATTGACAGAAACTGAAATGTTTGAAGCGGAGAGGATTTGGAAGAAAACCTAATAATTTCTGTTTTAGACTTGTTGACTTTGAGGTAACTAGAGGACTTTTTGTCCAAAATGTCCAATAGGAAGTTGATAATATGAATCTAGAGATTGATAGAAGACTAGGGCTTGACATTCAGTCAAATAAGTAGAGAAATTGAACACATGCGAACTAATGTCACCAAGAGAAAAAAAATGTAATCAGAGTAGTGGGTCTAGGAAAAAGACGCTTTGGATATATACCCAGTTAGGAGAACAATATTTGGATGTTGATAATGGAAAGAAGACTGGGCAGTTAGTTGGATGGGCAGAGAACTAAAAGAGAAATTGGTGTCATGAAAATCCAAAGAAAATAAACTATTCAACAGGAAAGAAGAGTCAGGAATTACAGATGTTCCAGAGTCAAGGAATTAAAGATTGACAGTAATTGGATTTAGCAATTAAAAAAAAACTGGTAACATTAATATTGTATATTTACAGTGATGTTGTATTGATACATCTAATTCATAACTTTTTGCAGATATGTAAGTAATAGAAAACTGTAAATCATTTACTTCTAAATAAATTGTGATAAGACTAATATTTACTAGTATTTCTGTAAAGCAGCTTCTTTCATTCTATCCAACCCAACATAGGGAGTCTCAGGTTGCTTCTCCTTGCCTAATCCTTAGGGATTAGTTTTATAAAACTATCCCCAGATGTTGATTGATTCCAGGCTTTCCCATGCAGTTTCCTGATCATATAAAGGTGTCAAAAGTCATAGCTATAGCCATTTGGGACCCTTCAGGTTTGACAGATTTCTAAAGACCATACAAATCACCAAAATTTAACCCAATGACCAGACATGATTCCAGAATCACATAATTTACTATACCCTTACCTGATGACCAGACATATTTTCAAATGGTCACAAGGCAGGTCAAGTCAAAAAATCCAAATTCTAATTAATCATTGTTGTATATCTTTGCTGTGTTAGGACATCCCTCCTTGGGTTCATTCATCAACTGCTTGTGAGTGCTTCAAATTTCATCACAGCACTGAACCTGAACCAATAGTATACTGACATTAGTTCTGTCCTATCTGTGCCTAAAACATGTTATTCTTTTTAAGTAACTATCCTTGATATGACTAATACTACTCTACCTCCTGTGAATCTTAGATTTACATGGTATTTTAAGATTTGTAAAGCACAGACTAACTCATTTGAATCTCACAATGATTCAGCAAGGTGGGAACTATAGATTTTATTGTCCCCATTTTACAGAGAACAAAATAGTCTCTGAGATGGTAAATGACTTGCCTATATCTTCACTAATTGCTCTCCACTCACTGGCCAAGGCAGGGAAATTGGATTAATCCTTGTTCATCATTACTAATCTCAGGTTCTCTCCCTACAACCATCACTCTAAATACAGACCAGGAAAAAGAAACACACTAAAGAATACCCTGAAACCTGATGTAACATGCCCCAACACCCTATGAACCCTGGTACTACAGCAAAAGGCCAATAATTAAGTCAATTGACCTGTACACTAACATTTTAAAAATATTAATAAGCAGCCAAAGGAGAAAGAACCCACCTATTGATAGCTACTATGGGTTCAGAAAAGACCTTTGTTCAAACTCAGAGAATGATGAAGTAAAAACACCTAGTTCAAAGACAGAAAGGAAACAAAATAAATGGTCACAAGCTCAAAAAGAGTCTTTAGAAGAATTTTTAAAAGACCTTAAAACCAAATGAGAGAGGCTGAGGAAGAATTGGAAAAAATTAAGAACAATGCTAGAAAAATCAAAAAATTGTGAAATGATAATCACCCAATTCGGAAAAAAAAGATCTAGAAATTCACAGAAGAAAATAATTTATTAAGAACTAGAAATGAACCAGGTAAAGGTTAATGATTTCCAAGGAGAAAAATAAATAACAAATAAAAATCTAAAGAATTAAATAATAGAAAAGAATATGAAACATCTTAACAGAAAAGCAACTGATCTAGAAAATGGATCAAGGAGAGACAATATTAAAATAGTTGGACTCTTGGAAAGTCACAATAAAAAAAATGTTTAGGCATCATACTCCAAGAAATCATCAAAGAAAATTTCTCAGAAATTATAGAAGAGGATAAAATAGAAATTGAAAGAATCCACCAGTCACTACCACAAACTGACATCAATATGAAAGTGTAAAGGAACATCATTGGTAAATTCCTTAGCTCCCAAGTTGAGGAGAAAATAATACAAGCAAGAAGAAAAAAATTTAATAATGTGGAGCCACAGTCAAAATAATACAAGACTTAGTAGCCACAATAATAAAAGAATACAGAGGATGGGATACAGCATTTCCCAGAGCAAAAGAACTAGACTTACAACCAAAAATAGCATACCCAGCAAAGTTGAGCGTAATTATAAAAAGTTTTGAAAAAGGGTTTTTAATGAACTGAAGTCATTTCAACTATTCCTGTGGAAAAAAACCCAGAACTTAGTAGATAATTTGATCTAAAAGAAACATACAAATGCAATGATGAAAGAATAATCATAAGCAACCCAATATTTCAGATGTTTCAAACTGGATGTCCAGTAGACATCTTAAAAGCAACATGTCTGAAATAGAGCTCATAATCTTTCTCCCTAAACCCAGATCTTCCTGGCCTTTGATCCATTCACTCTATCCAGTAAGCCACATTAGATATCATTTTTTTACAATGAACAAGATTGCCAGGTGGATCAAAATGAAAATGTTAAATCAAGGACCCAAAATCTCTATAAAAATGTATTCTAATTTCTTCCTGCAGTGTCAATTCAGAAAAAAACCAATGTAGACCATAGCTATATCATATTTTCATTGACAAATTCTAATTGGCCCAACTCACTCTCTTGCACACACAGTAAATGATTCACCTACACAAACTTCTTAAAAATACAGGAGTTATTGTAAAACCATTTTCCATTTTCATTTTCCAGGACCCATTATTTCATTCATATGGATAATGCTTCTACTGACTCAGTTTACAGTTCTCCAATGTCTTAATTTAATAAGTTGCTATAATTTTTTAAAGTATCACCAGATAGTTAATATTTTGATGATGTGACACACAGGTCAAAATATACACTTACTATTTCATAATTGACAGAGGGATGGACTTGTAATCAGAAAGACCTGACTTCAAATCCTGACTCAGATGCCTACTAGCTCTGTGACTCTTATCAAATTACTTAACATCCTTTAGCCTGAGTTTCATCATATATAAACTAGTCATAATAATGCCTACCTTATAGAGTTGCTATTCAGGAGTGTGCTGGAATCAGCTGGAATGGGTTCATGATAGCTGATTGTTAAAATTTCAGTATGAGCCTTTATACCTTAGAAACTACAAACCAGGGTTTAATACCTTGGGTTTCTTTATCCAGATCTAAGAAAGGGATAGAGAAAAGGTTAACTACATAGATTAAATTTAAAAGTGTATTGTGCATTGGTATTTGGAGAACTAGTTTTTATATAATTACCAACGTATTCTGGTTATATATATTTATATATAAAGAGGCTTTAGAAGATCTTTTTAAAAAGATCTTAAAAATCAAATGAGGGAGGCTGAGGAAGAATTAGAAAAAAATTAAGAACAAGGATAGAAAATCAAGAAAATTATGAAATGATAATTACTCAAATGGAAAAAAATCTGGAAATTCACAAAATAAAATAATGTATTAAAAACTAGAATATATATACACATATATAGTTGTTCAGTCATATTTCAATCATGTCTGTCTCTTTTGTGACCTCATTTGTGGTTTCTTGACAAATATATTGGAGTGGTTTGCAATTTCCTTCTCCAGCTCATTTTACAGATAAGAAAACTGAAGTAAACAGAATTAAGCGACTTGCCCAAAGTCATAAAGCTAGTAAGTATCTGAGTCTGGATTTGAAATCAGGGAGATAATCTTCCTGACTCTAGGTGCGGTACTATATGCACTGTACCATTGAGATGCCCTAAAATACAATATAAATGCTAGCTATTATGAGATAACTATTATATATACATATATATATATATAAATATATATATATATCTGGCAAAGTAATGATAGTGATAAGGATTCTTATTATTAATACTAATCCTACTAATACTGGCTGCAATATTCCCATGCTTTATCTGACTAATGCATGTAGCATTTTAGGTTTTAAAGAATATAGATCAAGTTGCTGTTTCTCTTGAAGTTGTAGAATCTTGAAGTGACAATTAACCACTCTGTGAGAAGTCATCTGTGAAGAAAGTGTTTATCTCTTTGTTTAGGAGAAACCGAATGAGGTCAAAGAAAGTAGCTGAAGAGGGGTCCATCCTTTAGAGAACTGTTTTAACCTTTATCATGTCATGAGAAAAAGAGTTATTTAATGGAGACTACTTGCTATTTTGAGATTAATGAATAGTGGAACTGTGTTATATAAGTGAGAAGTCAAGAGTAGTCATGATAGTCAAAGGTGATTTGGGCATAACTTATCCAATGTAAATAATGTTTTCAGTATTTCTGTTATTACAAGTTTTCTTGTTTATAAATTTTGTAGACAGTAAGTAACTTACTTAAGTCCAAGCTTTAGGATCTACTTTTTGGAAAGGAGTTTTTCTCCATTTTATTAAAATGTAAAATATTCAGGGGTGGGAGTTCTAAGCAAGTTAATTATTTAATAAGAGATACAATTTTTGTAATTAATGAGGAAATATTCAAACATCTGCTGAATTAACTTAGAATTTAGGGTGATAAAAATGAATATGATAATAAATCAAACAGGCTGAGAAATGACTTTAACAGGATATAAGTGCATATGATCTAATTGGAAACCTTGGTATACATTAAAAACTGAACTTAACAAACTCACAAGAATTACATATAAATCTTAAAAGTACAATTTCAGGAAAATAATTCTAGATTCTAAGGGCTTCCAGCCAAAAACCAGGATAGAAAAAAAAATAGATTTTTGTATCACATTTGGTTTAGGCCACCAGAGGGTTGCATCTGGACAGAAAAAGTAAAGACACAAGGATTATTATCTTACTCTCTAGGATCCTTCCCCTAAGAATAAGACATAAGGAAAAGTGAGAGAAATGTGAGACACTTTGTCTTATAACAAGAATAAAAGAATGTCAAATCCTTTTTTAGTGTTAATAACAGCTGATAACCTCCTCAAATAAAAGGCAAAAAAACAATATATATTTACAGCCAGGGATTCTAGTTTAAAAATGGGGGCAAGGCACTTATCAGTATTCTTTTATTTATTCTTCCTCCTATTTCAAAATAGACAAAAATTATTTAGTTGCTATTATAAGGCTATAAGTCCTTCCTCTATACTCACTATTCAGCTTCTTCTAGAAACTTTGGATTATTATAACAGCCTCCAAAATATTTGAAATGATCCAGGATTTATGTAGGGGATCTTCCTCCATCAGTGGACAAATCTAGTTGAGATCTGAAAGATGTGGGTCCATACTAAATGTCTTCCTGATCCCACTGGAACCTGGACTCTTAGAACTTTTGTTCTGGTCTAGGCTGTCACATGTGTTGGGTTCTTCAGTGACCCCAGAGATGTTTATCTGAACAAAAATCCAGAGATAAAGAATAGAAGTCTGGCCTCTTGCCATCCTTGTGGCCCTCCTTTAGGTCTCCCTCAAAGCTTTTCAATGTTCTTCCCAAAATGTGGATAAAATCGGCTGGGCTAAAAGCAATACTCAAAATGCAGCCTTACCAGACCAAAAAAATAAGGGAAAGAATGTTGAACTAGACTTTTGAATTGTTCCTCTACATGAGAATAAAGTCAAGAAGCAGATCAGATCACCTAGAAATAATGGCCTAGTACTCAGATTACACATAATTTTTTTTCCAGAGGGGAAAAATTTCTTTTTTTTATTTTCTTTTTTAATTTCTTTTTTAATTTTTTTATTCATTAATTAAGAAAAAATTTCCATGGTTACATGATTCATGTTCTCTCCCTCCCCTCCTCATACCCCACTCCCATAGCCAACGAGCAGTTCCACTGGGTTTTACATGTGTCATTGATCAAGACCTATTTCTAAATTATTAGTATTTGCATTAAGATGATTGTTTAGAATCTTCATCCCCAATCATATCCCCATATAACCATGTGATCAAGCAGTTATTTATCTTCTGTGTTTCTGCTCCCACAGTTCTTTCTCATAAGTCCATCAGAATTGTCTTGGATCGTTGCATTGCTGCTAGTAGAGAAGTCCTTTATATTCAATTGTACCACAGTATATCAGCCTCTGTGTATAATGATCTCCTGGATCTGCTCCTTTCACTCTGCATCACTTCCTGGAGGTCATTCCAGTTCACATGGAATTCCTCCAGTTCATTATTCCTTTGAGCAAAATAGTATTCCATCATGAACAGACACAACAATTTGTTTAGCCATTCCCCAATTGAGGGACATCTCCTCATTTTCCAATTTTTTGCCACCACAAATAGTGCAGCTATAAATATTTTTGTACAAGTCTTTTTCCTTATTAACTCTTTGGAGTATAAAACCCCAGCAGTGGTATGGCTAGATCAAAGGGCGGGCAGTCTTTCAAAGTCCTTTGGGCATAGTGGAGAACAAATTTCTGCGGACAATTACAAGTGGCTTACCTCTGGGAAAGAATAAGCAGGAAGACTTTGCACATATTTGTGTCTGTATGTTGTCTCCTCATTAAATTGTAAGCTCCTTGAGGGCAGGGGCTGTCTTTTCCCTCTTTTGGTATCTACAGTGCTTAATAGAGTACCTGGCGCACAATAGGCACTTAATAAATGTTTATTGATTGATTGATTGACTTAAAAGAAGTTAGACAAACGATGCTCTATGCAATAATCATTCTAGTGTGAAATGGGATGATGGACCAGCAGGAAACTTAATTTGTGTGTATTGGTGTAGAAAGAAAAGAAAGTGGAATGAGGGAGATTACCTTCTAGAGTCAAGAGCTACAGAGCTTATATATTCATATATCTCCAAGTAGGAACTTATACAACCATAGCAGGACTTTGCATAGCCACAGGAGATTCTTATCCCTGGGACAAATCATAGAACTTCAGAAAGGCCAATAACTTTCCACATCAAATGCCTGCATCTACACTGCAGGGAAACTGCCCTGATCCGGATCAGAAGGCTATCTCTGCAAAGATGGCAAACATTAGCATAGGACACTTTTTCACTGACTTTTCTAGAGTACTCGGAACCTTCTCCAAGGAGGTAAGAAGACTTAGTGATAAATCACTAGGAAAGAGCATGAATATATATATATATATATATATATATATTTCTTCCCCTTGGACATTACCTTTCTGCATCTGGTTGGTGGACTGTCTGGTCACTATGATGTAAGAACATATGATACCAGATGTGGTCTCTCTTTGCAATCTTGAACAAAAGCAATTTTCTATTCTGAGTTTCTGTTTTCTCATCTGTAAAATGAAAGGGTTAGACTAGAGCAAAGATATTAAGATTGAAGCCCACAAAACTCTCCCATCCTGCCTAAACTAAATTAAAAATTTAATAGGGAAACATTTAACAAAATGAAGATACAATACAACAAAGAAAAGTGAAATTTGTGGTTTTTAAGTCAATGTATGAGAGCAGGAATCCATTTCTATTTGAGTTAAGACCCCTGGACTAATGAATCTCTAAGGCCCCTTTTAGTTCTCAGCCCCATCCAACATAGCCTATATATTCTGCTTCCTTGGTTCTGCAGTCTTGCTAAGAATTTATTTGAAAGCCAAGGTCTGCATGACTCAGGATCACCTACAGGATATGCTTTTCATTAGTAGCAAGGTTATCATGAGATACTGTCTTTCTATTCTAAGAAAGTGCAAATTCTAAGCAATAAGACACAGCATGGGATGTGATTATCATGAGACAGTAATATCCCAAGGGTGTTTTGATCCATAAAGACGAGCTGTTTCTGTCAGTTTCCTATAAATGATGAGCCTCTCATAATAACCACACCTCTAGGAGTTGTCTCACTGATTGAATGTTTCTTTTAGATTTAACTACAGATATATCATCTGAGCAAATTGCTTTTGTTTATAGAAACTATTATGATTTGATGCTTTTTTGGATATTTCAGCTAGTAGATTCATAGACAACAAGCAAAGAAATATACAAAAAGAGAATCTAATTCCAAGGCTAGAAACAGTTAGCATGAATTTTTCCGTCAATAGTGTTTATATAACATTGCTTTTAATGGAGGAAAATGATGGAAGGAAGAGACTGAGAGAGAGAAAAATTGGAAAACATTACTGAAAAAGTATCCATGCTTTAAGGAGTTCAAACTATTTGGATCTCTTTTTGGTTTTCTTTGTTCATTGTATGAATATTTTCTCTTTCACAGAATAAGTTTAGAGAATATCATAGTAAGCTTTTCTACCTTATCATTTGATACTTTCTTTAAGCAGAAATGTGGAAATTAACTGTGTCCTCCTCCAACTGGCTATCCATTTCTTAGGGGACTGTGAAGAGGAATACATTAAGTAATTCCCATCTTGTTCTTTCCTTCTTCAAGTTTCTATCTCAATCCATGATGCTCTCTTCCATAAGAGACTCACCTTTTCCACCTGCTCAGAAGATCTTCCCTCTACCCCATTACTTCACCCCACCCCTCCTTCTAGTCATTTGTATTCTCTCATTCCAGAATTCATTTTATTGGTGGGGCTGGGCTAACACTAGGGATGGGGCTGATTATCTGGATACAAGGCATTACATGAAGTTGATTAGGACTAACCTTTTTTAGTAATTCACATCCCTCCCAATGCTAATCATTTTATCACTTCTTTCCTTCCCATATCAATGAACCAAGTGGAATGATGATAATCCATTGAATATTGGACTTGGGATCAGAAAGATGGATTCAAATTCTGCCTCAAACACTTATGAGATATATAAACCTAGACAAGACAGTTAATGCCTTTGAGCCTGTTCCCCATACATAAAACAGATGAAAAATAGCACCCATGTGACAAGATTGGCATGATCACTTGAGATAATGTTTACAAAACACCATGTCAAATTTAAAATTAATATGCTAATGAGAACTATCATTATTATCACATAATGCCAAACTCATGTGTACATAGTCCATAAACTCTCTTCTTCTAATCCACCACCAGGTCTAAAATGCCCCACTTGAGTATCGTCCCGCTGAATTAATTCATAGTATCTCCATAAGGCTCATTCTGAGAGAATGAGGCAATAAAAAGTTGGAAAATTTGCAAAAATATTGCAAAAAAATTTTCAAAAAAATTGCAAACAAATTTGCAAAAAAATTGCAGAAAAAAAAAAACCTGTAAGAAATGGGCTCCAAAAAAACAACACTGAGTGGCTAATGTTTGACCAGAAAGAACTAAAGCAAATAGAGGTGAGGAGATAGGGGAAGAGACATTCCAAACAAGACATTTATTAGGACATCCATATATAATAAGCAATAATTTTGGTACTAAGTTCTTGGTGGAAAAGGAAGTCAAATGAATAGATAGGAGTAACGAAGAGAAATATTGCCAAAATCACATTTGTTCAACTAGTAGGAAACATAGTTCAACTACTAGGAAAAGTAATAGAGTATAATGGAAAGAGCAATGGACTTGGAGTCAGAAGACTGGGATTGAAGTCTTATCTCTGCTATTTTTATCACCTCTCTCTAGATATCAACTTCTTCATTTGTGAAATAAAGAGGGTATATTAGGACATCATCGAAGCATCTTTTATAATTCTATAATAGAACAGGTTTTAAAAAAGATCCCCAACTTGCATTACTTGATGAATATACTACCTTTAAAAGCTATGATTGGCCACACCATTAATATGGATAACATCCACTCCATGAAAGAGAAAATACAATTTGAGCTAAATTCTTCAGATATAGATATATAGAAATCTAAGAAGTATTATTTAGCAGAAGCAGTACTGGTTTTGTATCAGAAGAACTAGGCTCAAGTTCTTTTCTCAGTAATTTACTATGTGATAAAAGGTAAATCCTTTATATACTGAAAGCCTCAATTTCATCATCTGAAAATGGATGCTTTCTACTTCATAGAATTGTTGCACAACAAAAACAACATTGTAAATATATGTTGTTTTTCAGTTGTTTCAGTCATGTCTGGTTCTTTGTGTCCCCATTTGGGCTTTTCTTGGCAAAGATACTAAAGTGGTTTGCCATTTCCTTTCCAATTGTAAACATTAAATCTATGTGAATGTAAAAATATCTTTTTAGATTTTTATGAGAGAAACACATAGTATTTCCAAATGAAACTCAATTATCTCCAAAAGTTAAGTATATTGAAGTTTTTTAAGCTAGAATAATATCAAATCCAAAACTCTAACATGATTCTGCTATCACTATCACCTTTAAAGTTTGTAAACACTAAAGAAGCAGTGTGGTGAAGAAGAGCTAGTTTCAAATCCTCATTCTGCCACTTATTAACTATGTGGTAAGTCATTTAACCTCTACTTGCTTTAGATAAGTCTCTGAGGAATGTACTCAAACATAGACTGATTCGAGGATGGTGTAAAGTTCTCACAGTTAGAGCACTCTGAGAAAGGAACCTTTGATTACATACATGTTTGAGTTTACCTTAAATACTACTCAAACATTCAAAAGTAGAACACTGGAACTGATTATATTAATTCACCAGATACTGCCCTAATATAAATACAGAACTCATCATTACAATAATAATATCAGTCTTTAAAATGAGAAACATTCTTTGAGTACCTAAAGCATGGATCCCTTTCAAAGCATCCTTTTTTATTTTCAAACCCATGGATTAAATGTACACACCACTTCATTATATTTTAATGCCTACACTAGTGTAGGGTTCAAATCTTTTGTACCGTGCTAAAATAACTGAACATGACTAAGGATGAATTTTTAAGAAAAATCTTATGACTCAAGGAAAATTCTCTGACTTACCAACCCTTTCAAGGTGTTTCCACTGCACTGGGGTCTCTCAAGCATCATTTGTTCTCATGCAATTTTCAGAACGAATGTCCATTTCCAAGTTAAATGCAATAGGAGCTCAATTTGGTTATTGCTGTCTGACCTGGATTTTAGTCTCCATCTCTCCTACCCATAATCAGGGATAAGGCAGACATGAAGAATTCACGGTACTGTTGCATTCCAGCAGGTATAATAGTGTTGTCTGAAGGAGAGCAAGAGTTTTTCATTTACATAGAATGTCTTAAAGCTCAAAATGCCATTCAGGTCTGTGATCTGTTTTGGCAGCCCTGTCCCTCCTGCACACAGGTATGTTAATTCCATCTTGATCCGAAAGGATAAAACATAATAGAAGAATGAATTAAACAAAGGTTATATACAAGAACGTCCCACTTTGCCACTTGAGCAAATGCTCCACATGTCATTCTTATTAATGCCATTGAGAAACAATTTTAGTAGCTGAGAGTGATCGGCATAAGTGACTTTATAGAGTTTCTGCTCTCGCTGTGGGAAATTACATTTGCACTCTGGGGTTACTGCACTGATGGAATATGTTCATTTCCAACAGGAAAAAAAAGCAAATAATTCTAAAGGAAAAGTAAAAAGTTCAGGCTACCAGACAACCGATATTTGTTCTCTATACAGATAGACAATCTATCAGTTTGGAAATTTTACAGCTGTGATCAAAACCTTTCATTTCTCAATAGTGACAGTATGTTATTGTCTTCCGGCAACTTAGTACAGACAACTTAAAAGAAAGCAATCATAAACTACACATATTTTCTCTCTCCATAACACACTGTATCTTTCTTCAAAGCAAATAATAACAATAGCTAGCATTTATATAGTACTTGTGGTTTTCATAGAACTTTATAAATACCATCCCATTTTATCCTACAACAACCCGAGGAGGCAGATGCTATTATGAGCTTTATATCACAGATGAGGAAATTGAGACCAAGAGAGGTTGCATGACTTATCCAAAGTCACATAGCGAGTGTGTGGCTGAACTTTAATTCAAGTCTTCAAGCAGAAAAGCAGAAGAGTGACCCATCTCTGTCAGAATAACATGAGGAAGGCTAAATCCCCAAAAGTGCTATGACTTACATTTTTTTTAAATCCAGGGATAAAAAAAATTAGCTACATTATAAAACAAAAGGAAAGAAAAGGTAGAACTTCTATTTGAAGTGGGTTGAACAATAATGAGCAATGGAGAAAAAGCAGTTACTGAATGCAAATTTAGCTTTTCTTTTTCTCTACCAGAAAGAATTATATTCACCTAAGGAAGAATAAAATGCAAAAGGTTTAAAAAAATTGCAAACCTGATATAGTGAAGAGGTAGTAATAAAACACCCAGAAATCCTAAATAAATTAAGATGACAAATAATTTACAGATATCACTAATGAAACATTACTGGTGATCCTTGAGGAATCACGAAGAATAGCAGCACTGCCATAGAACCAGAAGCTGAAACACAACTAGCAATTTTGTGCATATGGGAAATAGAAAATAGTTGATATGGAGAATGGATGTGCCATAATAGTGTCAAGGACAACCAAAGGGCATGAGAGAAATGCAAAAGACATTCCTACCATAGTGCCATAAATACTAGTAGCAGGGGTAACCTACCCAGAGATTTTGTCAGTGCTTCTGGAATGCATAAGGGAGAAGACGAATATTGAGAGTTGTTGGGCACTAATTCAACAGAACCCTGGCAATGGTGTACCAGATCCAGGTGAAGAAGTTGGCCCACATTATGCCATGCAATGTGGTAGAGGTGAATGGACCATTGAACAAAGTGTGTGTGACTCCTAGATGCTGACATTCTAGCAAAGCTCTAGGCTTTGCATTCTAGTTATGCCTCTAATGGAAGGCAAGAAATTGTGTCAGGATTTCCAAAAAAGGAAAAGAAGGTGGATCATACGGATTATAAGTCCATGAATGAGATGAAAAGTTGCACAAAATTCTAGAATAGATCACTGAATAGCTATTTTCTGAACACATCAAAAGGCAAGCAGTGATTACTAGGAGATATATCTGGTTCATTAAGAACAAGCGATGAGAGACCAAACTCATTTCCTCTTTTAACAGTGTTGATAGACTAGAAGGTCAGGGAAATGCCATAGATATTGTGTGCCTGGATTTCAGTAAGAATTTTTAAAAGGTCTCTCTAGCTTTGTAAGCAAGGTCAAAAGATGTGGTCTAGAGGATTTCACAGTTAGCTATATTCTGAACCATTTGAAATATGTATATATATATATATATATATATGTATATATATATATAGTCACAAATGATTTATTAATGAATCAATGTCAAACACTCTGATTTGTAATGGTACCTTAACTTGGTCTCCCAAGAATCAAGGTAAATATTCCTGTTTATCTCCCATCACAGAATTCAATAGGATTTCTGTCTGTTACAAAGGGGCAAAATATTTCTCAAATGGATCTTTACAAAACTTTCAGTAGCCTAAAAAGGAACTAGGTTTTACACTGCATCACCAGAGGCATTGAAGGAATCACATCCTCAAGTCAACAAGCATTGATTAAGTACTTACTCTGTGGTAGGCTTTGTGCTAAGTGCTAGGGATACCAAAAAAAAGGCAAAAAATAATCAATCCTGAATTTCAAATAGATCATAATCTAATGGGAAAGACATCAAACCAACACCTATTTACAAACAAGATACAGACATGATAAACTGGAGATAATCTTAGACCAAAAAGACTAACACTAAAAGGGACCAGGAAAGTGTTATTGCAGAAGGTAGAATCTTAGTTGGCCCCTGAAGGAAGCCAAAAGGGTGTTAATAAAAAGGGAAATGATATCAGGCATTGGGTAATAGCCAAAATATGGAATATAAAAAGATGGAATTGCTCTCTGTTGTGGATATCATCAGGAACATTCTTTTTCAGATATATGTGGGACTAGTTGCTGGCTGAGAGTCTTTCTACCAGCAACTCTGTGAACTAATCTTACCAGGTCTTGTAGATAGATATCATTCTCCTTGTGGTCCATAATAAGTGATAGGGCTTGGGTATTTGGAAACCCCTTCAGATTCCACATACTCACTGGTAGTAGCCCAAAGAAAGCTATCTTTTATTTTCTGTATTATTCTTAAATCTCTTTATGAATATATTTACAATGATTGCCAAGGGGCAGTTGACAATGGAATGCCTTGCCCATAGGCTAACCCAGATTTTCTTGTAATTCAGAAGGTCCCTCGACTTTCTAAGAACCTCACTGATTCATTAATTTCAGGTTTCCTGCTCTTCTCAGCACTCTACTCAATTTTTCTTTCAGTCTTAAAAAATGGATAGGCAGTTTGCGTCTGGCACCTTCTTCAGTTGCTTATGGTTCTAAATGGCATTCATGGCTCTATCTAGGATGTGATGAATGGCACTGTTTAAGCAACACATAAAACATGACAGTACAACCAACCTTTGTCTTGACATCTAACACTAATAACTACCCATTTATAGTAAAAGTTTTGCTACCTCTCAGCAATTGGGGAAAATATGTAATTTTGTCTAGGGGTCACTCACACACTTACATTTGATATATTGAGGTAATTGAACTAGGAGGGAATTGATTTTTTAAGTGAATTGTGCCTGGTTTGAGTGAGAATTTTGACCTGAAAGCTTAATCCTTCAGTAGGCTCTGTGGAGTGTTCAGCCCCAAACTGCCCATTAAAATAATCCATGTTTCTGTAGCTATATGACCCCATGCTTGACTCTAGGGATGATGGACACATTGTTCATCTTCAGAAAAGAACATCAAACTGTGTTGAGTAAAGCTAGTTAGAATTAGATGGAAACATAGGAAGTTATCATTGAAAAGAAAATGATAAGTGTCGGCTCCATTTTTCAATGTATAATGATACTTGAGTTAGCTATCAAGGAGCTAAGGAAGAATCAGCTTTTTAACATGTACAAAGCTATAAAAATAAGATTATCACTGTTCTGTGGTATGATACTGCAGCCATAGCTTAAATTAGTGCTCCTTAAGTGGTAATAAAAACAAATTGTAAATCCAATTGTTTGGGTAATATGAATTTTGCCCATAAAGCACTTTCCTTTCATTAAAGCATTCACTTAGAAAAACAAGAGAATTATTTTTTCAGAATGTTAATAAAGAAAAAACTAGATAAAGTAAATAGCAGGTCTGGGAAAAGTGGATATATTGGATATTAAAGAGATAGATAGATAGATAGATAGATAGATAGATAGATAGATAGATAGATAGATAGANGATATTAAAGAGATAGATAGATAGATAGATAGATAGATAGATAGATAGATAGATAGAAATAGAAATAGAAATTGGTAATCCTTTCAAAAGGAATATTCTCACTATTAATTTGCTTCATTTCACTTGATTTCAAATATTTTCATTTCTTCTGGGCTAATGGATCCTTATAATCTTCTCAAAGAAAATGGAGACTAAATAAAACCTTTGAGATCTTATTCATCTCATTCATTATACAGATGAAAATATTGAGGCTGAGAGAGTATAAAGGACTAACATAAGGTCTCACAGCTAATAAGTAGCAAAACTAAGACTCAAACCTAAGGGCTTTGATTCCATCGGTAACATTTACCCTACAATATATTTTCCCTTTAAAATTTAATTATTATGAGCACACTGAAGATTCCTGCAAAGCTGTACTTCAACTAATTTTTAGATCTGTGTAATAATTTACATATTTCAAATATGGGAAATATCAAAAACGACAATGAAAAACACTGGAATTGTGAAAAGATCCTATAATAATTAGTCCAGGTTTTGACATCAGAAATAAGAAAAGACTTTGAGATACTTATGTATGTGAAGATACTTATAAATGTAACTATATAATAGTTATCTCATAATAGCTAGCATTTATATTGTATTTTAGGGCATCTCAATGGCTTTAAAAGACTGCCTGCTATTTGACCCAGCCATACCACTTTTGGGTTTGTACCCCAGAGATAATTAGGAAAAAGATTTGTACAAAAATATTTATAGCTGCACTTTTTGTGGTGGCAAAAAAAATTGGAAAATGAGAAGGTGTCCATCAAATGGGGAATGGCTGAACAAATTGTGATATCTGATAGTGATGGAATATTATTGTGCTGAAAGGAATAAAGAACTGGAGGATTTTTATGTGAACTGGAAAGACTTCCAGGAATTGATGCAGAGCGAAAGGAGCAGAACCAAGAGAACATTGAACAGACACTGACACACTGTGGCACAATCAAATGTAATGGACTTCTCTACTAATAGCAATGCAATGATCCAGGACAATTCTAAGGAACTTATAAGAAAGAACTGTGGGAGCAAAAACACAGAAGAAAAACATATGATTGATCCTGTGGTTTGATGGAGATATGATTGAGGTTTTCATGTTAAAAGATCAGTCTGGGGCAGCTGGGTAGCTCAGTGGAGTGAGAGTCGGGCCTAGAGACGGGAGGTCCTAGGTTCAAACCCGGCCTCAGCCACTTCCCAGCTGTGTGACCTTGGGCAAGTCACTTGACCCCCATTGCCCACCCTTACCAATCTTCCACCTATGAGACAATACACCGAAGTACAAGGGTTTAAAAAATGTGTTATTAAAAAAAGATCAGTCTGTTGCAAATATGAATAATATGGAAATGGGCTTTGAACAATGATACATGTATAACCCAGTGAAATTGCTTTTCAGCTCTGTGAGAAGGGAAGGAAGAGGGTTGGGGAAAATCATGAATCATGGAACCATGGAAAAATATTCTAAAGAAAAAAAAAGAAGTCTGACCACCAAGTGATAAAAGACTAACTTTAAAATATGGAAAGTTTATAAAATGTAGTAGCTCGTGCTAATGAAACCAGCATCTCTTGAAGTAGGTTGGACCTATACATTCTAAATTCCATAGCCAAATTTCTTACCTATGTTGATTTGTTAGAATTATTAGAACCACAGACTTCCAGGTGACTAGTGAAAGCATTCAAAGTTCAATCTCAGACAGAATGCTGAGTTCAGAGTGGCTTGGATTTGAACTCACTGGCTAAGTTCTCTTGGGCAAATCACTCAAAGTCTCTAAGCCTCCATTTCTTCATCTGTATAATGAGAATGGTGCCCAATGACCTCTACAATGCTTTCCAATTCTAAATTTTTTTAAACCCTTGTACTTCGGTGTATTTTCTCATAGGTGGAAGATTGGTAAGGGTAGCCAATGGGGGTCAAGTGACTTGCCCAGGGTCACACAGCTGGAAGTGGCTGAGGCCGGGTTTGAACCCAGGGCCTCCTGTCTCTAGGCCTGCCAATTCTAAATTTTTATTAGGGTCCCTTTGCTAGTTTAAGACAATTTGAATCTCTAAGATAAAGGAGGAGGAGAGTCTATCTAAATAAAGAAAAAATATCTTTATTTAGGAGTAGACTGAATGTCCAATAGCTTACTCCATTTCAACCTCCCATAGCTTTATAGCAACCTTAGAGGTTAGAAAGAAGTTCACTCTACATTCTCAGATATCTTGGAACTTTAAGAATTGTCCTTCCCACTCCAGAGCTGGCTCTATCATTCTCCTAAATAACAGACATTAATGTATGCAGGGGACAAGATCTCATAGGGAGACAAGAAACAGTATACATTTATGAGAGGGGGTAAATTCTTTCTGATATGTAAGAGATAAAGGTGCCATATTGGTTTCTAATGTTCAAAACAATACAAAGTCTGCCTAAGTATTCGTTCCCCCTGTTATTGGGATTATTTATATATGTATATATGTGCTCTACCAGGCCCTGATAAAATAGAAAGGATATATGTGCAAATTGATGAAACAATGAAGAAAATGCGTTCTAAAACTTTCAAGTTTCATAATTTGCTCTCTCTCTTTGAGCTCTCAAATGGCAATATTTAAAAACTACTAATTTGAATAATTATAGTTATTCAGAATAGTCATTATCATTTACTAAGTGCTTATACAATAGGTGCTTAGTTTGAAAAAAATCTTAATAATGGAGCATGGTGGTATTATATATAAATTGATGATTTTTCAGGAAAAGATCTCATGTAGTTTCATAGGTATCTTGTTTGTACAATTTTTAATGTTAGTGGCCACTCTGGCCTGTTTTCCTACATGATAGTAAGCTAATAGAAAACCTGGTGTAAATCAGAAAAACAGCACTTGTCTCCCTCCCACCTGAGCTTTTCTCATGGCAATTTTAAAAGGTTAACATTTTATTTTACTTGTTTCAGAATCAGAAGCTTTTCAATGACTCATACATAATGTAATTTAAATAAAATGCAGCATCTTTAAATCAGTTGCAGGGAAATTACTTTTAGGGAATAAAAACACAAAGGATTAACCCTTTGGTCATCCTCTCCCAGGAGCTGCATTTCAGGGACTTCTCCAATATATCTAACTTTGGATATCCTATCCTTAAATGGATCCATTAGGGAGGGGTTTTTTTCCTCTCCATCTTTTATACTTTTTTTTCCTTTTGTAGGCTATGAATGAATTAAAGTTTTCTAGTTTAACTTTTAAAGACTAGTCCTATCAAGGAGTCTGTTCTAACTATGTTTACATAAGTATCCTATACTTAAATTAGCACTATGTCTATCAATCATTAGTGTTGTGAAATGGTAAACTTGAATCCTCACAGGAGACTGATAATATTGAATGTGCCCAATACATAATGGGACAAGGACAGTGAGAGTGCTCTTTGAATACTTTATGGAAAATTGAGGAAATTAGAAGATAGTTGCCAGAGCAGAAAAGAGGACAAAAAAAGGTATAATCTGTTATATACATTGGAAGAAGTAGAAGAAGAAAAAGAAGGAGGGAGAAAAAAGAGAGAGAGAGATAGGAGAAGAGGACAATGTACATAACATCAAATATGCCTTGTTTATCCTCTCATCTCTTCTGACAATTACCTTTCATCTCCAACTGCCCATCAGTCAGAGGTCCTGGTGGTGTCTTGAGCCAGAGTTCCACCAAAGCAACCTCCTGCAAAGCCAAGGCAGGAATCTCAGCCACTCACCCAGCAAGCTGAAGCAAGATCCAGGGGAAAAGTCTCCTCCAAGCCGAGGCAGGGATCTCAGCCACTCATTCCAAACACCAGGAAGGGAATGAATCTCCAAAAACAGTCTCTCCAGAAGCCAGGAAAGGAATCCATCTAGACCATGCTGGTCTCTTCTTTTTATGCTCCTTTATTCGATGTCACTTCCTGTCACTCCTTGTCACTCCCCCTTCTTCACAGAAACCAATGTCAGTCTTTCAATTTGCCTAACTCTGCCCAAGGGAGGAGGCAGTAGCCTTTGGAGGTGTGAGTTTACTCTAGTGACTCATGAACACTCCTACTTAATGGTAAATAGGGGTATATTAAGTTCTTGATCTAATTAGCTAAAAAATAGACAAGGGGAGAGTTAATCCTATCTTCACACCTATAGATAACACCACTGTCCTTTCAGTCACTCAAACACAAAACTTGTATGTCATCTTCACTCTTAGTCTTTATATCTGATCTGATGCCAAGATCTATTGATTTTATCTTTGTAATGTCTCCTGTTTAAATCCTTTTCCCCTTTGTGATACTGTCATTATCCTGGTATGGGTCTTCATTATCTCACCCCTGAACTACTACAATAGCCTGCTGGTCAGTCTCCCTGCCACAAGTCTCTGTCCATTCCAGTTCACCCTCTACTCAGCTGCCAAAGTGATCTTCCTAAAGTGCAGATCTGATCAAGTCTCCCTTCTACTCAATAAACACCACTGTCTCCCTAAAACCTCTAGGATGAAATATAAAAATCCCCTGGTATTCAATGACCTTCATATTCTGCAAGCTCCAAATTTCCATTCTTCTTATACCTTACTTCTCCCACATCTTGATCCAGTAACATTAGACACCTTACTATTTCTCACAGAAAACATTCAGTCTCTTTACTGGTCATTTAAATTCACTATTCTCCATGCCTGACATTCTTTTGCTCCTCACTTCTGCTGCTGCCTTCCCTGACTTATTTTAAAATCCTTCTTCTACAGGAAGCATTGCCCTACTTCCTCAAAAGTGATGCTTTCACCTCTATTATTTCCCATTTATCTTTTTATATCTTTTTAACATAATTTTTATGTATGAACTCATTAGATGCTGAGGTCTTTGAGACTAGGGACTGTTTTTTTTGCCTTTCTTTTTATTTCAAGAATTTATTACAATGCCTGGCACACAGGCACTTAGTAAATGCTTTTTGTCTTTTTGACAGTTGTTGCAAAGTATGACGTTTGTCAAGTGAAAGACCAGTTGATAATAGATAAAACATCTATTCATGTGTGAGACATGGTAACAAAACAGGAGAATAACTCAAATTATATTTATTTGAAGGCAGGGCCTCACAGAAAATCAAGTGAGAACTGCAACAAGAAGGTATTCCAGAGGCTAAAAACATTTCCATTCAGGAAGTATTTTCAATGCAATTATGAAGTAACTTGTTAGTACTCCTTTTTAGCTCTCTACTCCTATGCTTCACAAACTTTATTCCAGTTGTCTAGAACTCTATTCTTCATAAAATCATAGAATCTCAGGGTAGAATGGACTATGATATATTGGTAAAATTGCCAGACCTGGAGTCAGGAACACTGAGTTCAAATCATGCATTTGACACTTATTAACCATGTGCCCATGAACAAGTCATTAATCCTTCCTGATTTTCAACCTCCTCTTCAGAAGAATGGGAATGCTAAAATTTGCAGTTCCTCCATAATATGGTGGTTGTCAAGATCAAAAGAGATAATAGATGTACAATAATTTGCAAACCTTAAAATCACTATAGAAATGCCATCTATTACTATTATCCATACTGAGGTTTTATCACAGAATTTATTCACCTTGGAAGAACTATGAGATAAAAGCAGAGAGATCTTCATAATCTTGTAATTTGCATCAGCATTGCTGTAGGTTGGGAATTATGGTACTGGCTCAAATCTATAATTTTGTGAATGCTTGATAATGTGGGATTACTTTGTCCCTTCCATAATGCCATTATCCCTATTGGATTCTTCCCTGACTATTCAAATTTTCTTAAATTATTAAGTCCCATCCCCTCTTAGATGCATAAAGAGAAGAGAATCTTTACTTAGTTTAAACTAATGAATAATTAGAGTACGGGCAAATTTAATCCCAGAGAGACAAACTTAAAGGACAAGATACCACTTGCAATCAAGTCCTTCAGAAAACTAAAAACATATTTAGTACCTAAAGATAAAGAATAGCTAATTAAGTTAAAAACTACAGATTCTGGGTACAATGAGTGTCATCTCATCCCAAGTTTTATTCTCCCAACCCAGTACTTCTGCTGACCTTCTAGGGTTCCTATCTCTAACCCTTCCAGAACCCCACTTAACTATGGGTCTGCCTTATGCCAAGCTTCTTGTTCTTGCCCTGGACACAAAAAATTTCCAGTTACAACTGCATTTATTTAACTTCTTTTTCCACATGAAGCCAGACAACCTAAAAATCCTGTAGATAATATTGTACTTGCTCTTTTTTTTTTATTTTCGACTTCCTGCTCACAGTTAGAAGCCACCATGACTAGTAGACTTCTAAAAGACTACAGTTTGTCATTGCTGGAAGTTGTTTCCAGTGAAGTCTAGTGTTGAAATACACCCTAGAGCACTTTCAATTGTCATAGTGTGATTCTGGAAATATTACCATTCCAAATAAAAGCATTTCTACTTTCTTCTTTACAAATGAAGAGGATGCTCAAGCCTCTGGCCATTATCCCTAGCTTATTAAAACCTAAAGCTAGTATATCTAGTCAAAGGAATGATTGACTCATATACTAATGCAATTTCCCAATACCTTTGGAGGTAAGGACCTATAGAAATCTAACAAATGAAAAGATATATTGGTTATTAGAAAAAATTAAATTCAGTGAGAAGTTTAAATTTAAAGGAATCTTTAGTTTCCCTGATGGGACTATTCCCTCCACAGATGTCCATTTCAGTCATTCTACGCATTCTCATCCCAAGAAATTCCTGTCTTTTCATAAGTTCTTCCCATTAGATCCATCCAAATGCTATAGTCTTCCTAGAGTTCTTTTAATAACACATTGATTCCAAAATAGAAATTAGGCTGTTCATCTAATAACTATTTTTTTCACTTTCATTTTGATGATGTCTTATGGCAAACTTCTCTAACTTATAAAAGGTAGCAAACTCTGGAAGAGAGGCAATAAAATAATAACAAAAACTAATAGATAAATCAAGTACAAAAACATAAATTTATTCACTTTTTAAATTAAAACCAAGTTCAAATCAAAGTTTAAAAAAAGTGAAACTAATCTGGCCATTTTGCTCCAAATGACAATGAAAAGAACATACTGATTAATATGGTGTGCACAAATGAAATCAAATGAGTTAATCCATGTCAAAACTCAATGCAGGCACAAACTGCCACCATCACCACTAGTAGGTTCAGGCTCATGACATAGGTTTATTTGTGTTTTGTTACAGATTTTGTAATAAATTTCTAATTTTTGAATAAAAGATGAATTATGAAGATTATTTATGTAGATCATTTTATGGAAAGAAGTGCTACAATAATTATTTTTAAATATGGACAATATTACTCCACAAACTTTGTAATTATTTCCCTTAAAGTAACTTTTTAAAAGAAATAATGTACCATTCCACAGGGATCCATGAAATGGAGTATTATTGTTTTTAATTTTTTATAATTTTTAGTCTCAAAAGTTTTTTTTTCCAAAAATAAGTTCAGGGCTTCTTAAAATTCTGAATAGTCTCCTTTCCCTTCTTGGACATGTTCTATTTGTCATTTCTCAGATGGGCTGATACTGCATTTAGATCTTAGCATATATATGATTAAGTGTAAAATAAAGATATAATATTAATGTAGCACATAAACACTCTGGGGGTTCCTTATCTCAACTCCCACACACAGTAATAAGCCTGATTCCCAGAGCAATATTTTCTACATCACTTCTCAGTGATCTAATGTTAACTCTGAGAGTTCTGGGGAAGCCTTTTCTCTGTCCCAAACAGTATGGTCCAGGATTATCAGGAAATATCAATTGGTCAGTTAAATTTAATTAGTTTTTAGAAAAGGTTATTTGCTTCTGACACACTTTCATATCAGTACTTGAAAAGACCAGGAGAAAGTGGGCATAAGTTTAGAGAGAACATTTATCAAAAGGGTAGCTTATGATCCCTGTAAGTTCTGTTGCTGGAGCTCTCAAGATATAGTGTAGATATAATGTAGTTTTTTGTTGTTTTTTTCTTTGGGGCTATTTGTAGAGCCTGGAATCTGGCTTCCTTGCTGAGTTCACTATAGATTTTATCTAAGCTCAATGAGGCCTTTGCAAGCTAAACATTCCCTCCTCTCTCCCCAAGTAAATTCACTATCCCACTCTGCTTCTTCCCATTTAATTGTCTGCCACTCTATCATTTTACCTTCAGAAAATGCTTTCATAGATCTTTTATATGAGATAATTTACTTCGTTCTACCTCTCTCTTCCTCTGTCTCCTATCATATTCCTTTTGCTCACCCCCTGATTTTATTTTATTTTGGATATCATCCCATCATAGTCAACTCAAACCCATGCTCTCTGCCTATGTACCTCCTTTTAATGTCCCTAATAATGATAGAGTTCTTAAGAATAACAAGGAGAAATATCCAATGTAGGAATAAAGAGTTAAACATCATTACATCCCTTATGATTACTCTTTCCTATTTACCTTTTATGATTCTCTTGAGTCTTATATTTAAAAAGTTAGATTTTCTATTCAACTTTGGTATTTTCATCAAGAATTCTTAAAAGTCCACTTTTAAATTAAATATCCATTTCCCTTCCAAAGAATTTTGTTGGGTAGCTGATTCTTGGTTGTAATCCTAGCTCCTCTGTCTCCAAGAATATTATATTTCAATCCCTCCAATGCTTTCATGTAGAAGCTGCCAGATCTTGTTATTCTATCTAAGGTTTTGTGATATGTGAATGTTGTTTTTTTCTTTCTGGCTGCTTGCTATATTTTGTACCAGACGTTGGAGCCCTAGAATTTGGCTATCATTTTCCTGGATGCTTTCATTTGGGGATCTCTTTCAGGAAGTGGTTCAAGGATTCTTTCAATTTCAATTTTATCCTGTGGCAATAGGATGTTGGAAAAATTTTCCTTGATATTTTCTTGAAATGTGCTTTCTAGGTTCTTACTTTGATCATGGCTTTCACTCACTAAAATAATATTTTCTCCTTGATCTATTTTTCAGGTCAGTTGCTTTTTTTCCAATGAAATATTTCATATGTTCTCTTATTTTTATCCTTTTGACATTATTTTATTGTTTCTTAATGTTTTATGAAGTTTTTAGCTTCCATTTCCCATTCTAATTGTTGAGAAATTATTTTTAGTGAGAGTTTTTGTGCCGCTTTTTCCATCAAATCATTTTGACTTTTTAATTAATTCTACTCTTCAGTGAATTTTTGCCCATTTGGCTAAATTTTCCATTAAATAAGTTCTTCTCTTTAGTAGATTTTGTGGCTCCCTTTATCATTTGGCCTATTCTATTATTTAAGATGTTATTTTTGTTAGCATATTCTGTGTCTCCTTAACCAAGCTGTTGAATCTTTTTTCTTTATGTTTGTTTGCATCACTATCATTTCTTCTACCAATTTTTCTTCTACCTTTCTCATTTTATATTAAAAATATTTTGTGAGCTCTTTTGATACTGAGACAAGTTCATATTTTGCTTTGAGGCTTTACATGTAGTTGCTTTGATTTTGTTGTATTCTTCTGAGTTTATGTTTTCATCTGTCCTGTTGTCATAGTAACTTTCTATCGGCAGGTTCTTATTTGGTTGGTTGTTCATTTTTCTAGCCAATTTCTTGGCTTTTAATTTTGTATGAAAGTGGAGTTCTGCTTCCAAGGAGAAATGGAATTATCCTAAGCTTTGAGTTTTTCATGCACTTGTCTTTTAGAGTAAGTTCATGGGGCTTATAAGTTTTCAGTTCTTCCAAGATGGTATTAGAGGTATGGCCACTTCTCTCCTGAGCTCTGCTCTGGCTTGGGAACAAGTACAAGCTGTCCTTCCTATCCTGGAACTACTGCCAAGTTCTCTGCTCCTTATAGTGCTCCTCTTTGCTCTGAGACTGTGATGTAGAACTGTGTAAGGCAATGTGACAGAGTTTTGCTCCCCCTGCAAGCAAAGAGTCCCCTGTAATCTCCTTCTCTTCAGTTGTCTGATCCTCTTACTGTCTGTGGGCTGAGAGTTCTGGAAGCTACTACTATTGATTCAGCCATCTCCAAAGCCTTATCTGGATTCTGAGGTATGGCCTGAGCTGGGTTGTGCTACACTCCTGCCCCAGTGAGGAGATCTTTCCTGCTTAGCTTCTAAATTGTCTTTGGGAAGAAAATTGTTTTTCCCCATTCTTTTGTTAGTTCTGCAACGCCACAGTTCCTTTTGAGGCATTATTTTGATGTTGTTCAGAGAGGACTTTGGAAGAGCTCAATCGAGTCCCTGATTTTACCTACTTCTTTAACTACTACCTTAGCTGACCCCTAGGTAAGATCTTCATTCTCTCTTCCAAATGCAAAACTATAATGGAATTTAATTAAAGACTTATTCTCAGGGGATGAATAATCATTACAACATATAAAATGGGTACAGAATCATCTTAGTACTAACAGAGGAAGCTAAAAGATGATGATAAGACAGAATGGCCATTTAAAACTTATTTAAAAGCAAGAATGGAAAGAGAAATCATTGCCTAGTTTCTACCTGTTCTCTAATTGAATAATACCATAATTTCTTGATGTACTAGAAATTAAAAGGAACACAAGAATACTAAGAAATATATCTTCTTTTACAAATCTAAAATTCTAGTTGGAGAGAGATAAGACACGTTGCAAAAAATTCAAAACATCTGTGTTTCTTTTGATGTGATTTTTCTCTATATTGTCAAAAATATCAACCAACCCAAATATTGGTAGGTAGTCTTCATGAATATCTGTGGAGAAAAATTATCTGGTGGACATTTTTTTGATACTGAACCTCTCCATACCCAGCCAGGCTGATCCTCAAATGGCCAACATCCTACTCAAAAAGTAGAACTGTGCTCAAAGCATTTCCAGTTTCTGCTGGAAATCTGTTCCATTGTGGTTGCTTTCAAGTCATTGTCCAGGATCACCTCTACACTGTGACAAGGTATTAGCAGAAGATTATAGTGAAATCCCAAGAAAGCCAGCTAAGTAAGTATAGTGCATAAAGTACTCAACTTAGAATCATAAATCCCTGAGATCAAATTCTGTCTCATATACTTGCTAGGTGTATGACTCTGATTAAGTAGCATAACCATTATGAGCTCAGTTTTCTTCATCTGTAAAATGAGGGTAATAATAGTATTTACCTTGTAAGTTTCTTGTTAGTTTGCATCCAAATGAGACATTGGATGCAATATGTTTTGTCAAACTTGAAGTGCTCTATGAATGTTAGCTAAAATTATTATTAAAATTCTAAATTATTTTATCTACCAGAAATGTAATCCAAATAATATCCAAAATAAATATCCAAATAAAATCCAAATAAAAATAGAAGAATCCTTGAGATAATCGAGTTGAAACTCATCATTTTACAAATGAGAAAACCAAGGTCCACAGAGGGGAAGTAATGTATGCAGGCTCAAACAGCAAATTTGCAGCAAATCAAGGACTAAAATTTCAGTCTCCTCCTGACTCCAAGTCTGGAGTTCTCCTCACTGGTCACCTAGAGCTGCTGATTGGTTTTATATAACTCAGATTCTGAGGAAAAGTGTAGTTTAAACTTGGACCTATATACACTATGAGAAGCAGTGTGGTATAGTGAAGAGAGGGCTGACTTAAATCCAAGGAAATCTGGGCCAAAGCTTATCTCTGATATATATTGGCTGTGTGAATCTGGGCAAGTCATTTTCAAGATGGTACCCTGAGTGCTAAACCAGTTTGGCAGTCACAAGCCATTCCAAGAGACTCTCCAGAAGCAGATCATGGTAGGAAATCCTCCTGTGGTAATATTCCCAAGAAATAGTCATTAACCTGGCGGGAAACCCAGTAATAATATGCTGGAGCTCAGACCATTATATCCACCAGATTGCCTGTCCCACTTTGGTCTTACAAAGGTCTTTAGGAAGCAATGGCCCTCCTCATCCCAATGTTCTCACAAATGACTCCTGGGTGATCTCTCCCAAGGTTTCACATCTCCTGGTGCAATGGGGAATAATTTACAATTCCCTTCTCCCTCTCCCTACATAATATCATGGGGAGTGGGGTAATAAGAACCTTGCCTATAAACTTTTTTTAAGTGCTCTTAACTTTAAAAGAAAGAAAAAATGCTTGCCTGCATTGGTGGAAGAAGTTTTCTGGGAGTTTTGAGCACCGATAAAATTATAGGTCTAATACCTATCCCAGTTTAACATATGGACTCATTCTAATTAGTCTGTCTACAGCATGCTTACGATTCAAACTACTCCCTAGCAGGCATTTTTAAAGAGCCTATTTCCATGTAGCAATTTACTGAAATTATAGATCACTATTTCTCAATATTGAATTTTTAAAAAATGTTCTCCTTCCCTGAAAGAGGTAACAGACAGCTCAGCTTAGGAAAATCATTTGACTTATATAAATGTGAAAATGGACGTTTGAGGAGACAGGCCTGCATAATCATAGCTGAAAGATATTGAGCAGTACCTGTCATATTCTTTGATGTTTTCCAAAATTGTTGGAGAAATGCATGCATTACAGCCTTCATGTGGGTTTAGCATATGTCTCAGAAATAAGTGTTCTCTTTTATATGAGGGGCATTCAATCTGCAAAGTAATTTATGTGCATAAACTATATCTTACTGCAACCAAAACAGAAATAAAATTTTCCCTGGCCTAATTCAATTTTGCAACAAAGAATTATCTAGTGGATGGAAAAATTGGCCTGGCCTTTACTTTAGGGATCCAAACACCATAGGAATACATAAATAGGTGACATAGGGGGGGAAAGTCTAAATTTTATGTGAAATCAGTACAGTGGGGTGCAGAATTTGGGAAAACCAATCAATGAGACTGTCCTCTGGGGTAATGCTCCCAAATTGCACAACAAGTAACACTCTCAGGGTTCCTATATAGACTTATATTTAGAGCTGATATAAAAAAGTAAGACTAGAGAATTACAGATCATAAATCCAAAAGAAGTTAGAGATATCAGACTAAATAAACCCATAGAAACTTGAGTTATTAGGGGTACAGGAAAAATCAGTCATAAGAGGTAACAGAACCCATAGAAAAAGGTTAGTTTCTTCATCTCAATTTTATTGATGAGGAAAGAAAGGTTGGGTCACTTACCAAAGGTTAGGCAATATATTAGTGGCTGTAAGACAATACTGATATACTCTAAATTGTACAGTAAACTTGAAGTATCGTGTGACTCAAAATAAACACAAGTCCCTTTATACAATCCCTCTCTAATTCACAAAAAAATATTTTATACAGACTGATTTCTCCCTCCTTAAACAGAAGTTTCAAGCAAATTTTCTCCATCATCATTACTAGTCTTTCTTCTCAAGGAATGAAAATTATTTTTAATGTTGGCCTTAGCAAACATAATTAGGACAGTAAATCTCACAAAAGCAAATCATACACTTTTCCCAAGTTTTAGCTCACTAGGGTACTTTGGTAATGGAGACTTCTGATCAGTTCATGTACATTATAAAGCTTTTTTCTGAATTTATTCAAGGATTCTGAACTCTTATGTTTGTTAGAAACAAAAAGGAGGAAAAAAATCTTCCACCACGAACCAGTAAAATTATTATCTCTTTTGCTGTTATTTACTTATTCGACAAGCATCTGTTTAGAGCCATTCTACTTGGTAGAGTTAAGTTTGGTGCTCAGAATTCAAAGGCAAAAAGTCAATCAGACTCCGCCCTGAAGGGGCTTAAATTCTTTTGCAGTTACAAAACAGGTTTACAGATAAGTAAATCCAGGATATTTGCAAAGTAAACATAAAGTAATGGGAAGATGGAGAAAACTTACTAGGAGAATCAGAAAAAGTTTTTGTAAAATGTGGGATATGAAATGACTTTAAAATACTTTTAAAGAATCTATTTGTCTCCATTTCCTCAATTGTAAGTATAAACACATATTCTCTTCTCCTAAGTCAGTGTTGGGTATATTTGGTTTTAGGACTGAACTGGAAAAATGTCTTCTATACAGGCAGGGTCAACTATCTAGGAAATAACTGAACTTATCCTTAACATAGATAATTCTGCACAAACCCTGATAGATAGAGAAGGGTGTGAAGAGAGCATGGAAGACAAAGAATCTTGCCCTTAACCCTTTAGGGAGAAGCCATATAACAACAAAGGAGACAAAAGAGAAAGAAGAGAAAATAAAAGTCGAGAAAACTCAATTTCCATCCAGTGTCAGAGAGAATGCAGGCTTGCTATTCATTATTTTTTTCTTATTTCTACCACTTCTTTCATATGATGACTTCAGAAAATAATTAAAAGAATTGAATTTTTGAGCCAAAAGTTGGTGAGAAAAGAAATGATGGTATAAATCTATTGAAAAGATAAGACTTGAATATGGTGGAGTAAACTAGAACAGCTCCATGTCACCACAAGAATCTTCTACAACCAAGATTAAAGTATCTCCACAAAAAAATACAGGAATGAAAGAACAAACAAGAAGACAGAGTGAAACAACTTTCAAGGAAAGAAAAGTTAGGCAGAGAATAACTGGGGCACTGGGGTGAGAGGAGAGCAGAGACAGCAAGAGGCTATAGCAAGGAGGGAGAAAGCACCCCACATCTGCTGTCCCAGGTTCAGAACCTAAGTCCAATCCAACATTCAGATCTTGAGATTCTGCCTGTGCAAATACTTGTCCAAGTCAACCCACAACCCTTGAAATTTCAAACCTGTAGAGAAGTTCAGAGTCCCAACACAGGGCTGTCTGGGCTGAGGTGGGCTAATCTGTGTGGGTCAGAGAGAAGACAGTAATCCTAGTCTGGGTTTGGAATGAGGACATAGTACACAGTTTGTGGTGGCTGATGGTACTAAGAGCTCCCTTCTAGCAGCAATGCAATGACCCAGGACAATTCTGAGGGATTTATGGAAAAGAATGCTACCCACTTTCAGAGGAAGAACTACAGGAGTGGAAACACAGAAAAAAAACTGCTTGGACACTTGGTTTGATGAGGACATGATTGGGGATGTTGACCCAAAAAGACCACACCAATGTAACTATTAATAATATGTAAATAAGTTTTGACTACTGGGGAAGTGGGGTGGGGTTGAGGGGTTGGTGAAGGGTAAAGTAAAAACATGAATTATGTAACCATGGAAAATTTTTTCTAAAAATAAAAAAAATTATTTAAAAAAAAGAAATTATCAAAGAAAACTGCCTGAAGGTCCTCAAACAAGAAAATAAAATTGAAATTTAAAGAATTCACAAATCACCTCCAGAAAGAAATCCTCAAATGACAACTTCTAGGAATTTAATAGCTAAATTCAAGAGCACCAAGCTAAGAAGAAAATTCTTCAAACCGCCAGAAAGAAACAGTTCAAAGACCATAGAGTTACAATTAGTATCACATAGGACCTAGCAGATTTTACCTTTAAGGATTGAAAGGCACAGAATTCAGGAAGACAAAAGGTTTGGGTTTACAACCCAGAGTCACCGATCCAGCAAAACTCAGTATATTCTTTCAGGAGAAAGAATGGGAATTCAATAAGATATAAGGTTTCCAAGCATTCCTGAGGAATAAGCCAGACCAAAAAATTTGAAGTCCGAACACAAGACACAATAGAAACCCAAAAAAATGTAATAAGAAAGGGAAAATTTCAGGGACTGATTAAAGTCAAAATGTTTATATTTCTACATGGAAAGAGGATATTTATAATTCTCAAAAATTACTCTTATTGTAGAGAAGATAGAAGGAATTTACACAGTAAGACAGAGAGGAAGTAGCAGATTATGATGATGTTATGTATATGACAATATAAGATGATATGATGTGTATGTAAATGTGATGATATGAAATGATATGTATGATATGTATGCATATGAATGATATGTAAAAAAATCAAGGGGTGAAAGAGAGGGTTGCACTGAGAAAAAAGGGAACAGAGAGATAGAATGAGGTAAATTTTATAACATAAAGAGGCATGAAAAATCCTTATAGAGGGGAGGATAAGGATGGTGACAGGCAGTGCTTAAACTTACTCTCATTGTAACTGGCTCAGAGAAGGAAAAACACGTATACTTAGTGGGGTATAGAATTCTATCTTATACTACCAAGAAGTAGAAGGGAACTACAAAGAAGTACAAGAAGACACAGGAAGAGGGAGGTAATTAGAGGAAGAGACTAGTGGTGGGGGGACAAAAAGCAAAATACTGGTGAGCAGGAACAGAGTGAAAGAAAATAGAGTGGGACCTAAAGGGGATAATATGATGTAGGGCAATACACAATAAGTAATCATAATGCTGAATGTGAATGGGATGAACTCATCCATAAAACAGAAATGGATAGCAAAGTGGATTAAAAACCAGAAAAGATAAGACTTAACTTCTCTTTTCCACAAAGGGCTTTGGAACTAGTGAAGAGCTTTTTCTTGGGCCATGAGACTTCTGCAACCTGGCAGTCAAACTGCAGGCTTGAGATTCTTGATCTTTGGATCAAGTTTCTGACTTTAGTCCATCAAGAATGTTTAAAAAGGCATGAGAACATTTTACTTCCTCTTTTTTTGCACATTATATGAAGAAATGGTTAATACTTTTCTTTTGAGATAATATTTCTCCTACATATATATCTATTCATTAAAAAATATATTTTCACTAAAATTTCTCAGTCATGATTTTTTTTTCTCTTATGTTCTCCTTAAACATATAGCACTTGAAACATATAACAATGTTTCAAGGAGGAAAAATCTGTGTATGTATGCAATTTGTTGGGTGGAACTTGCCAAAACAAACTGATGCCAATTGTAAAAGAATCCCTGGAGTATAAGATTATTTCTGCTAGAGAATATAAGGAAGAATTTTATCAACAAGTGTGGTAGATGTTTCAGGCACCTATAACAGTCCTTGAGGAAACATGGTCATTACAATTCAGGGCTTATAAGCTCAAACTAAAAGGTCACTCAGATCCTAGAACAAAAGCACGTTTCTGCTGACAATTTGCTCTCTATTCTACTCTTGACCCTCATACCTTTTCTCTCACTTGAACACTGCATATTAGACAACACTTCAAGAAAAGCTAAAAGCTTCTAATTCACATAAGACTTGGGGTAACCAACCAACCCTAGCTCCAAACAGAACATGGAGCCTCTCTCCCCCCATAATTATTTTACTATTTGAATGCAGAACCTTCCAAATTATTTGGAGGACCAGGACAAGAATGAGGAAGATTCTTTATGGAGCTCCATTCCCAAAGATTTTTCTTGGATTAGACTGCTTGATCTTTCTGGTAGATCACCTGGCAGAGAAAGTTGCTCCTTCTCACTAAAAATATGGTCCAACAAATGACAAAAAAATGGATAGTTAGAGGATTTATTAAGTTTATTAGTTATATAGATCATTTATTATGCTTACTCTGTATAAGGTACTGTACTAAGTTCTGGGGATAGAAATACAACACACAAAAGAGTAGTACTTGCCTGTTAGGAGCTTCCATTATTTCCAAAGGGGAAGGACAACACATAGAAGAGTGCTAGAAAAAATGCATGAAGGTGAAGAGACATTGAAAGTGGCAGTGACAAGGAAACTTGGATCCTGTAAGAAAAAAACAGAAGCTTCCTTATCTGGACCAGAGTCCATGAGGGAGAATTCCAACCTTCTAATGGAAAGAGATGAGGATGATAACTGGACAATTTTTTAAGGAGCTCACAAAAATTTTTGACATTTCCTCTAAAATTAAAAGTATTAACTTAGCATATTCTTTTAGCTCCAGGAGAGGCAGGATACTGTTATAAAAAGATCAACGTTTTTACATCTTGTCAGGTCTTGACATGAAACAAACCTGATCTGATGGATCAGTTTGTTTGACGGATCGTAATCCTTGATGAATCAGCCCAGATAGACAAAGTCACCAACTTAACCCCTATTTATTCAATAATGTATGTGGATCAAAACCTGTCTTTATTCATTGTAAAAAAAACATATGTGTTCTCTAGCTCTCTCCCAGAAAAACTTGCTGTGAGACTTCCAGATTGAGATGGCTGCAGAGTAGTTGCAGAACTTTTATCCTCCCCACCACCGACCTGTAATATGCTTCAAAAGAACAAAAAGACTAAGTTCAGATGAGCGAAGGGACTCCACAATAGGGTACAGAATCAAAGGTACATGGGAGATATATATATATCTCCCATGTACCTTTGATTCTGTACCCTATTGTGGAGTCCCTTCGCTCATCTGAACTTAGTCTTTTTGTTCTTTTGAAGCATATTACAGGTCGGTGGTGGGGAGGATAAAAGTTCTGCAACTACTCTGCAGCCATCTCAATCTGGAAGTCTCACAGCAAGTTTTTCTGGGAGAGAGCTAGAGAACACATATGTTTTTTTTACAATGAATAAAGACAGGTTTTGATCCACATACATTATTGAATAAATAGGGGTTAAGTTGGTGACTTTGTCTATCTGGGCTGATTCATCAAGGATTACGATCCGTCAAACAAACTGATCCATCAGATCAGGTTTGTTTCATGTCAAGACCTGACAAGATGTAAAAACGCTAATCTTTTTATAACAGTATCCTACCTCTCCTGGAGCTAAAAGAATATGCTAAGTTAATACTTTTAATTTTAGAGGAAATGTCAAAAATTTTTGTGAGCTCCTTAAAAAATTGTCCAGTTATCATCCTCATCTCTTTCCATTAGAAGGTTGGAATTCTCCCTCATGGACTCTGGTCCAGATAAGGAAGCTTCTGTTTTTTTCTTACAGGATCCAAGTTTCCTTGTCACTGCCACTTTCAATGTCTCTTCACCTTCATGCATTTTTTCTAGCACTCTTCTATGTGTTGTCCTTCCCCTTTGGAAATAATGGAAGCTCCTAACAGGCAAGTACTACTCTTTTGTGTGTTGTATTTCTATCCCCAGAACTTAGTACAGTACCTTATACAGAGTAAGCATAATAAATGATCTATATAACTAATAAACTTAATAAATCCTCTAACTATCCATTTTTTTGTCATTTGTTGGACCATATTTTTAGTGAGAAGGAGCAACTTTCTCTGCCAGGTGATCTACCAGAAAGATCAAGCAGTCTAATCCAAGAAAAATCTTTGGGAATGGAGCTCCATAAAGAATCTTCCTCATTCTTGTCCTGGTCCTCCAAATAATTTGGAAGGTTCTGCATTCAAATAGTAAAATAATTATGGGGGGAGAGAGGCTCCATGTTCTGTTTGGAGCTAGGGTTGGTTGGTTACCCCAAGTCTTATGTGAATTAGAAGCTTTTAGCTTTTCTTGAAGTGTTGTCTAATATGCAGTGTTCAAGTGAGAGAAAAGGTATGAGGGTCAAGAGTAGAATAGAGAGCAAATTGTCAGCAGAAACGTGCTTTTGTTCTAGGATCTGAGTGACCTTTTAGTTTGAGCTTATAAGCCCTGAATTGTAATGACCATGTTTCCTCAAGGACTGTTATAGGTGCCTGAATCATCTACCACACTTGTTGATAAAATTCTTCCTTATATTCTCTAGCAGAAATAATCTTATACTCCAGGGATTCTTTTACAATTGGCATCAGTTTGTTTTGGCAAGTTCCACCCAACAAATTGCATACATACACAGATTTTTCCTCCTTGAAACATTGTTATATGTTTCAAGTGCTATATGTTTAAGGAGAACATAAGAGAAAAAAAATCATGACTGAGAAATTTTAGTGAAAATATATTTTTTAATGAATAGATATATATGTAGGAGAAATATTAACTCAAAAGAAAAGTATTAACCATTTCTTCATATAAAATGTGCAAAAAAAGAGGAAGTAAAATGTTCTCATGCCTTTTTAAACATTCTTGATGGACTAAAGTCAG